>NW_027500402.1:0-101970 GCF_021521415.1 Bidens hawaiensis
GCCTTAGGGTTGGAATGTGACATATTGTTTGTGATAGTATCAGTATTTATTAGGGGAAAATTATTGTTTGGCGGTTGATTTGTTTGTATGTTTACATTTACACCAACAGTTACTTGTGTTACAATTATTGGGATTATGGCCTGCATTTTTCGAGCAATCATCTCGGCTACCTCCGCCTCAGTCATAGGGTTTGCTTTCTTTGGGCCATTCTATAATTATAATCAAATATAAGCCAGTTAATACTAACTCCAGCATACAACACATTGTAACAATAATCGCAATAAGGATTGTACAAGTGAATCAAACAACATACTGATATTTCACAAATTGTACTGTACATATGTATCAAAATCGCACATAAACTTAGCCTGATAAAGGCCAGTGCTTGTAATAATACATCAAAATCATGCTCCATGTTAGCATAGCATACTAATATACATACATGGAGTGTCAAGAGACTACGTATACAGATTCATAACAAACTGCATCTATCTATACAACGATGCACTAACCACAAACACAAAAATAACGCCGTAATCATCCAGTAACAGCTCCGTAGTCGGACTGTCACCCTATCCAAACACCAGTGGTGGCAGGCGTCTGACTGCTGTAAATTCAAGACCATCTGCTGTAGTGTCAATATACACTGAGTTACGTCCTCCTCCCGTGATTAATGTTAGCTATAGCTATCGAGTGGTCTATCACACGGTCAGTCAGGACAGCCATCCAAGAGTTGTTTTCTATGTCTAAGAGGTCAAGGTTAGAGGTAGGTATGCTCAGTGAATGGGAGGGTGTATCACCTACCCTAGGACGTGAAGGCTCTCCCTGATGATAAGTGGATCTAGGTGGGGATAAAGGATAAAGTAGGGTCGATTGAGGTTACCTGAATACTAGCGGTTTGTCAGACTCGTCGAGTGACTGAAGTTGTCAGGGGACAAGTGGATAGGTGGAGTGGGTGATCTAACTGCTATGGCGGGTGAGCGGGTACCGGCTAGTGACCTCGTCCGAAACTCTATGTGGTGATCTGGGTGGGCAGCTATCGCATCTATAACCAGACAGGTCAGGCTCACTACTGGGTAGTTCTCTAACTACTATTTCCTCCTCAATCTCTTCCTCGTCCCTCCTCCTGATCTTCTTCCGGGTCCTCCTCCTCGATCTTCGGATCTTCCTCCTCCACAGATATAACTGGTTCCTCTTCCGGAGCATAGTCGTTACTCCTTGCCATTTCTTTGCACAATGATAGTTATTAGAATAATATTATTGCTAGGTTAATTAATTAGACCAAATTTAATATTAATTATGATAAAATATAATATTAGTTTTAATAAAATATAATTTTAATTATAATAAGAATTAATATTGATTATAATCAAATATAATATTCATTATAATAAGATTTATATTATCGACAGTACGATACGTACACGTATTCGTACACATGTTCCAGATTAGCACGTATGTATGTTACACATATATATATACTTAGATAACCTTTTATACACATATGTTGCTATTTTTACCTATCGATATGTCCCGCGATTTCTCCCTGAATTCCCTCGTACAACCAAGTCTGTATTATGTTCCGGACCATAATAACTCATTTGCCCTTCGATTTCATCCCGATATCCATCAGTATATAATATTAAATTATTATCTATTTTCCAAGAGTTAATCGAGTCCACTGTTATATTTTAGGCACCCTAAGGGATAACCTAATCCTTTATAACCAATGGCTCTGATATCAACTTCTGTCACACCCCGACTAGCAAAATGCGGAAGCGTAAAACAGAAATGTAACAGATATTCTCTGGTATCAACAACATTGTTTATAATAAACATTACATACTTATTTACATTATATTACATCATTCTATCTTTGTATATAGTCTAGGTGATACAAACGAAATTATACATTAACTGTCCCACTATTTACTAGTAACTTGTATCTACTCACATAGCATCAATCATGTTCCATGACAGGTAGCACGTCATCAAATAATTCCAACTTTGGTAAAACTGAAAAGTAGTTTAAAACGGGCCAACTACTGTAAGATCCCGAATCCCGGGAATCCTACAGTTGGTAATCACGTCCACAAATTCACAAAAATTAAAAACCAAACAATTCACTTTGTATTTAAAACCGGTTCAGAGTAAATAACAGCGGAAAAGTTTAAGTATTAAAAATCCCAAAACGCGGGGTACAGGTGTCCAAAATCAATTGTAAATAAAATATTCGTTTTATTTGAAATCTTCATCTCATTAAAATCGTTTCAGAGTAGTAAACAGCGGAATAGATAACATCAAAATTCCCAAAACCCGGGAAAGTGACCAAAATCAAAATTTAAATACTTATGGTAATAATTTAAAGAAACAGTTTGCGTTATTAATTCTTCGACTAGACGTGCCTTCAACCGTCCGAGTAGTCTCTAGCACGTCCAAGAGGAAATCTCTAATCCTCAACCTGAAAGTCAATCTAACATACACACAAAGTCAGCTTGAGCTGAGTGAGTTCAAGTTTTCATAAACAATAATTCATACTTTATTTCAAAGCTATAGTTATAAACAATAGAGAAGGTATAAATAAAATAAATTATATATAATTCACCAAGTAATACAATCATCGTTGAACACACGTACACGGGCCTCTCCACCACGAGTCAAGACTCGAGTAATATATTTGACCCGGACGCGGTAAGACCTAAGCATGTGACACGAGCCTTTCCACCACGAGTCAAACCCGAGTAATATATTTGACTCGGTCACAGCTTATACATCCAAGCACGAGATACGGGCCTCCTCACCCCGGGTCTTCTCCAAGTAATATATTTGACCCGATCCCGGTTCATACATCCAAGCATGTGATACGGGCCTCCTCACCCCGGGTCTTCCCCAAGTAATATATTTGACCCGATCACGGCTCAACATCAACGGGCCTCTTCACCACGGGATTTTAAAACCCATGTAATATATTTGACCCGCCAAAATGATGATCACGTCACACGGGCCTCTCCACCACGGGTACAACCCGAGTAATATATTTGACCCGGCCGTGAATCACCATGCACACACACATCAATAAGCCTACATACATCATTCTTAGTCACAATCGTAGGCTATAAGGTAACACATCCTTATACGTACATACATACCTCCATATATACATACATATATATTCCTACATATATATATATATATATATATATATCATCCCATACGGGAACTAAGTAGATAGGTCTACTTATATTCAATTACTACCAAGTCTACTAACGTCCTCGAGTCTAGACCATCAATAGTGTATGTAACCTTAAGGACGCAAGACCATGAACGAGTCTAAAATATCCTAAGGCATATAAAATAATTCAAATATAGCTTTCAAAATGCACCATCACGAGTGAGACCATGTAAAACTATTCAAATCATTGTAACGAGTAGAATCGTTTAATATTGTATTTCGGTGTGTATGCTAGCCCAAAACGTAAAAGAGTAAAAAGGGCATCATGAACTCACCTGAATCAATCGAACACCTGCAATGAGCTAGGAAATCCCTAAGTGCACAATCACAAGCAAGGGCTGTAAATTATACACAACGCGTTACTAAACTAAACCACAGGACACATTTTCCTAATGGGCCCGCCCAAGCCCAACACTTTGGCCCAAGGCCCAACAACTTGGCCCAAGGCCCAACAACTTGGCCCAAGGCCCAACCACTTGGCCCAAGGCCCAATACTTTGGCCCAAGGCCCAACAACTTGGCCCAAGGCCCATCAACTTGGGCCGAGGCCCAACCCAAACCCAATTACTTTACCTCAGCCCTAAAACCCTTCAACTAACCAAATCCGTCCTACGATTATGGCCGGGGCTAACCATGATGCACAACTCACCCGCCGGGTAACCAAATCGAGTCGAATACGCGCGTAATAAATCTTAAAACCAATTGTCAAACGAATCAGCCCCAAGTGGACTAAATTCCCATCTTAACCTTTTCTTACATCATAATTATGTCACCCGAGTTGATAGGGTTGACGGTTCCTTTTTACAACTTTCAATTTAACATTTGAACAAAAATTCGCGCACTGCCGACTCGATTGACCAATCACCAACCAAACAGCCCCGAGTATCAAAAATATAATTTTCCCACAGCCGTTAAATCCTCCCTAGGGCTGTAAAAACTGATTCGGTCGGTCATCCGATCGTTTAACGCATCAAACTCAACAATTGCCAATCCTACACCCGATAAACCCTAGTTTTCGAACTAAAATCGATTGACCGACCTAAACACCTCCATTGACCATGAAATTTTAGTATGTTGTAAGTGACATACCTAAGAAGATGACGGAGTATGAACTTCAATTGTAACAGCCCCGAAAGATGCGAGAAAGGGCAGCCACCGGTTAAGCCTAAAACGAACTTATCGGTCAATAACGAATATAACATGCAGATTTTAGCAGGCAAAGATGTATGTTATTAACAATGTGAAATTTAAGTGTGGTGGTGGGGAACTGGTGTTTTGATTTAAAAGAAAATTGCAAATAAACTAATCAAAATATTCAAAAAAAAACATAAAAATTTGCAAAATTTTGGAAAAAAAAATTGTTCGTAAATTAAATTTTGATTGCAAAATAATGGAAAATGATAGAAAAATTGATTCGTTTTTTAAAACTACTGTTATATATGAGATTAAATAAAAAAATAGCGCACTTAGCTTGAGATGTGTCGATAGGCCCAACTAGCTTTGAAAGGTTTCCCTTGATTATTATTAATAAACCTAATAATCAATAAACCTTGTGGGTTCTCATCTTAAGGGGGATAGTGAAGTTGAAAAATCAATAAGGCATAGCGAGTATTACCGTAATTTGACTACCTTGAGGTGGTGAGAATTACATGCACTTAAAATTAGCATGCCACTCTATTTATGAAAGTAAATAACGAGTGGTGGCGCCCTGCCATGTCCATCTTATATATACAAGCATAGAAAAATAGTTATATAATTAGGTAAAAGATGCCTAAGAGTACAAAGTTTTGAATTGCATGAACAACAAAGATGTGCATTTATTTTGAAACTAAAAGTGAATGAGAAAGTAATGCAAATGCCAAAGAATCATTCACTTAAAAAAAGAAAAAGAAAAATTCAAAAATAGAAAAAGGGTCCAAAAGGCACATACTAGATGAGGCCGAGAGCTTACGTTTTACCAAGGGGATGGTGACTCTGAGGAAACACTATTGGGGTTTGAGTTTTTTAGTCAATAAATACTTTTAGGAAATACTAAGGGTGGAGGCTTTGGACCGTCATATACTGGGTAGCAGCTCGGGTGAAACAATGTTGGGATGAAATCCGATAATATAGTTTATGTTTAGGTATTGCTCGTATGACCTCACTTGATCTTTCATCTATCTAAATTCCATCTAAGTTCTTTTTCTTCTTTCCATTAAAGGGTTTTTAGCTTACGGTGATAGGTTGAACCAGTCTGCTTCAACCCGGTTTAAATTGTCTTGATTATGCTTGAGATGGGGGTAAGCAAATCTGTAACTCTTTAGGTGTGGGACCCATAGACTTATTGATATCATTTGAACTTAATCGTTAAATATGATGGGGGGCTTGATAGGATGGTGGCTGGGTTTAAGTGGACAACAATATCGGCAATCGCGATTTTTGCATTTATCTGTGCTTAAAAATAAACCAATATGTTTTAAAGATCAATTTTGAATTAGGATTCCATTGCATTATATATTTTTCGAGGACGAAAAAAGATTAAGTGTGGGGATGGTTGATGTGTTGCAAAGGAAATCTGGTTTTAATACTCGTTTCTTTAATAAATCATGCTTAATTTCATTGTTTATATATAAATAATTGCATGTATTTACGGTTTCTCATGTTTACAGGTAGCCATGCATAAAAAGAGCAGAAAACAAGGCTACATTATGGAAAATCAGATCGTACGGAGATAGCACAAAAAATGGGAAAGCAAAATTAAAAAAATAAATAAATAAATAAATCTGGAAAAGAAGTTCCCCGCGCATTCCGGGGGATTGAGCTAAGTTCCCCGCCATGCGCGGAGAACCTATAAGATGGGAAAATTCAAGGCCCAGCTATTTTGTCCCCCGCGCATTGCGGGGGAATAAGCCAAGTTCGTGGGGAACCCTTATGTTGGCAAAATTTATGGAAACTCTTATTTAAGCATTTTATACAACCCTAAACGAAATAACAAAACTTTTAGCCGTCCCTCAAGGACTTTTGTGGCGATTTTGGAGCAGGAGAGTGTTCGGGATCAGATATTAAAGGCCGGTGCACGAGATTGATCATTAAGCGAGTCTTGGTTCGTTTATTCGGTGTTTCTTGTGTTTTCTTCTATTTCCAGAACATGCACGTGCTTAATTATTATAGTTTGCTGATGTTCTTGATGATTATCGACTAGATTCCCGTTCTACCTTGGTTCTTAATGATTACTTCGTGATTTGCGGATTTTTATCGGTTTATTGGATTTTATTGTTGGTTTAATGCTAAAGTAAAGAACTTGATTACAATTGTTATGATGTGTATGCATATTTAGGTCTGATTTATTGTCTTTCTTTGTTTCGCATGTGTCTTGTTGAATGTATTTCAGTTATAGATGCATGTTTAGATTGCTTACTGTGTGTTTGTGATTATTTTATGGTTTGCTAGACGTAGTAATCCATAGGAACATTGGTTGGTGATTTGTTAGAACTTTATATTCTACCTATCTAGAGACTGATAGGTAATAGATAGTCGGGTTGTCCTTGGGATTAGGTATTTAGGCTAGAATGCTCTGACAGGAGGCTTCCTAGATTTTCCTAGTTCCACTGTAATTCTGTGTCTTATCGATTGTTCTTAAGTTACCCCTTGCACTATAGGGTGTATTGAGATAGTGAGACTGACAGGTAATCTATCTTTTAGGGTACTTTAGTGTTGTTGGAGAGACTGACAGGTGATCCGACTAACCGGTAAGTTTACACACCCTTAAGGTTTTCTTTTATGTCACACCCGGAAAATGATCAGGGATCCATTGGGTTGTCTAAGGGTGTTGTATATTTAAGATCTTGGTTCCATCATAGTTTCCATAGCCGAGAGAGATCCAAGATTCACAAGTTGGATTCTAATCCAGGTAGTGTTTCTCCTATCTTAGAGTTCGTCTAGATAATCGAGTTAAAGTCTGTTAGTGTCAGTGTTAGTTTTAGTATAAGTATTCTTTAGTTTATAGTTAATAAATAAAAAAACACAAAAAAATCAATTAAATCTATTTAGTTAAGTTATTAGTGAAAGTCTAGTTTAGGGGTGTCGCTAGTTTCCTTTGGGTTCGATATCCGGACCTCATTAGACTTTACTACAGTTGATAGGTACACTTGTCTGTCTAGTGGTCTAACATTAAGAGAGTCTAGGTTTATAAATTTAAAACTAAAATGTCTAGGTTATGTTAAGTTTTTATAGACCGCTTTCAGCACATCAATAAGGGACCACAAGCAAGAAGCAAAAGGCCCAAAGTACAAAGAGGAACAACTAACACATGCTACAATTAACGACAAGCACATCTGCAACAGAAATGTTATAAAACTAAATTTGCACCATGATTCCTAATCTAAATTTGAACTGTTGCTGCATTTTTCCACCCATAAGTAGGAATAAGCTTTAACGACATCATTTTTACAATTGAACACCTTCTTAGTTTGGAAATAACTCGTTTCCATATTTCCAAATTATCCAAATAGGTACCACCATTATAGATTGTATTAAAACACCAGGTTCCTCCTTCCCTACACCACGTATATGGTATAATAAAAGATTCATTGATTACGGATGCTCCTAATCGTCAAAGATCATAGCCAAGATACTATCCTCGTGACATGTGACCGTAAAGCCAAGATTTTCCCCAACTTCAATCGTTTTACAAACTTCTCATTCTAATTGTTACTTTTATTGCTTTTTGCCAAAGGATGTTGAATCACTATATCTTCAATGTCAGCCAAATCCTCGTACTCAAACCAGTATATGAAATCTTGAATTGGAAACCAATTTTGATATCTAGATTATGTTCTTGAGTTTTTTTAAATGAGGTGGACCTTTATTAGTACTTTTCGAACCCTTCATGTTCTTCTTATTGCCTTATTTGGCACTGATTCCGTAGATAGCTCCTTGTTTAGATTTGGTAAAATGTCCTCCCCATCTTTTTCGATAAGCTCCATTAATTTTGAATATGTCATTATCTATTGGGTATGAATCAACTTGAAATTGGGCTATAGGAGATGCTGGGGGAGATCCATTTGAATGAAATATACTATCCACGGCCCAGCCAGTATTTTCCAAACCCAAAATTTTCCAAATAATGAGTCTATCTATCGATATAAATGCCTATCAAAAAATCCTATGTGTCACTCTCAGGTTGCTTCCACCTCCTCTCAAGCCACTAGATTGCTTGATTTATGATTTGAGGTTTCTCATGTGTTTAACCTGAATTCGCGGGTATGGCCTCACTATGGGTTATGACATCTCATTTATTTGTGAAACCCTTTCATAATCAAACAATAATTATTGTGGGTCATGGATCTCACCAAACCCGGGTAGCCCTTAAATGGGTTATAACATCTTTTTTTTTTTGTGAAATAACTCCTTAATTATCAAACAATAATTTACGCGGGTCATTCGTCTTACCAAACCTGGATAGCTCTTAAACGGGTTAAACTAATTTATTTGTGAATCCTTTCATCATCAAATCTTAAATTAATTTCTATCCTCTACGTATTCTTCGTCGCCGGTCTATCCTCTCCCTAACCGGTTAACTTCCGATTACCACCCACCATCGTCAACCTCCCTTCTCATGCATCAACTACCATTATCACCTACATCAACAACCCCTTTGTAATAAGAAAAATATTAATGTTCATGTTTGTTCGTTTAAAAATATCAACATGTTCTATTTGTTTATGTCCGTGCGTTAAAACTCTAAAAAACATACACACCTCATATGAAAGGGCTAAAACGTTAAAAATATAATGAACACAACAAACTAATATATATCTATTAAATCAAAACACAACTATGCTAAAATATAAAACAAGTAAATATAAAACATAAATTAGAAAAATGATTAAAAACAAAAACCTAAATATGCCCCCCCCCCCCTAACACGGGGACTCAAACTAGTATATCTATAATTGTGTTCTTGTCGACTAATCTTTTTACCATGAGTTGTTTTCTATAGACTGTTGATATTTCTTTTTCTAAGTCTTTGAAGTTTGATATTCTTAACCTTTTCATATGGAAAAGGAATCAAATAACTTTCGTTACATAATGTAGTGTTTTCAATTCGTCTCTTCCTCTTACATGTGTTTTGTTCTTGTTGTCTTCAAAATAAAACATTTTGTTTTTTAATTTGTTACACAGTACATGGTTTGAACCACAGTAATCATGTCCATACCAAAACATTGTTTCTATAGCAAGAAAGTTTTGGAATTTGGGATGTTAAAATAAACCGTTAGCTTCAATAAAGTCATGCGACATCACAATAAATCATTGGTTTCAATAATATTTCACTACTTTGAGTTAACACTCAACCAAATCTATAAATCTAAGGTTTGGTTTTCAAAAATGCTTACATGTAAGTTTTCTTCAACTAAGATATGCAAAATACTTTGGATGATGATTCAAGGCTGATTTGTAGCTCCAATTAGAACTACAAAGCGATTTTTCTCCTGCACTCCTTCTCGTCGATTTCTCTAAATGCGCGCATCCATGACTTTCGTTCGAATTTTACATAAAATGCATCTCACATTCACAGGCATCTAGATTTTGTTTAAGCACAGACTTGTGAAGGATATCATCCTTCATTCGCTGACATAGCAAATTAGAAAGCCAGCGGAATCATTCTCAATGGAATGACCTTTCAGCGGATGAAGAATTTTTTCTCTGATGTCAAGTATTACTTTTGAGAGGATCCTTATTTATTCTGCATAGGAGCTGATCACAACATCCAAAGATGCATGTATGGAGACGAAGCATGCAAGATTCAGAAAAAATAGTATGAATGACCATCAAGAGGTCATCATGAAGCATCGGCAACAGCAAAGAAATTATTTGTGGATGGCTTCTATTGGCCTACAATTTACCGAAAAGCACATGAAATCGTTTGCTCGTGAGACGCTGACCAACGTGCTAGCAACATCTCAATCAGAGATGAAATGTTGCAAAGACCAATTCAGGTCTTCAAAGTGTTTGACGTTGCGGGCATCGACTTCATAGGACCATTTCCAACATCATTTGGTCATCACTACATCCTAGTCACAGTAGATTATGTATCCAAATGGGTTGAAGCCCATGCTTTACCCACTAATGATGCTAGGATGGTGGTCAAACTTCCAAAGAAATTATTCTCTCGTTTCGGTATTTCCAAATCACTTATAAGCGATCAAGGAACACACTACCACAATACACAAATGGAAAAGGTATTGGCCAAATACGGAGTGCATCATCGAATCACTACACCTTATCACCCGCAAACCAGTAGTCAGGTGGAGGTTACCAATCGGGGTATCAAACGAATTATGGAGAAAACTGTCAGTCATAATTGCAGAGACCAGCCAGAGAAACTAGACGACACTTTATGGGCTTTCTGTACTGCCTACAAAACTCCTATTGGCACAACACCATTCAAATTAACGTACCGAAAGGTATGTCATCTTCCAGTCGAGCTCTAATGTATAATAATTTATACTCGGCACTAAAATGTCTCCAAATAAGCGTAATGTCGGCAATTATATTAGAATAAATAACCACTAATGTTTATAATTTCTATCTATAGGTAAATATAGCCCTAGAAAATAAAACGAGCTGAAAAACGGAGAAAATGGTAAAAACAGACTCAATACACCCCATGGCGAATCAAGGCATTGCCATGTCTAATGTCTAGAGCATACGAAGTAAAGACAAAATTCAGGAAGACAAAACAAGGCCATTTTACCTCAACACACCCATGTTAACAAAAACAAGAGGAAAAGATAAAATAGAAGGTTCTGAAGCTTAACATGATCATGCTTTACCAAAACACACCCCATGTTGAAAGTACAAGAAAAAAAACAAATTTGGACTGTTCTGGACTCACCACGGCCATGCTCACTCTTGTTGTACGACCTAACAATGAGCATTAAATACAAAATGACAAAAAAGGTCACCATGGTTGTGTTTTGCTAAACACGAGCGTGTTTTAGCGCCCTGACGAGTGACTCGTAGGGAAGCCGTTAAGCGAGTTAAAAGATATAAATGCATTGGCTTAACCAACATAATTTCATTGAATTAGTTGACTAGGGTTACTCATATGTTTGTAGGTAGAAGGAGGTAGAGGATGAAATTACGAGAACGTGGGCGAAAACGGCGAAGAAAATGGAGTTGAAACGAGAAAGATATGAAGAAAACAAGAAAATGAGCAAAAGCTCCACCGTGGCCCACGGTCGACACCGTGGACCACGGTCAACCCAGTTCCAAAATGATAGTTTTCACCGTACCGTGGTCATTCTATGCACCGTGGATAGACCGTGGCCCACGGTCTGGACCGTGGACCACGGTCCGACTCGTAACTTCCGAGTTTGGGCCACTTTTTAGGCCGTTTTTTGTTGTCTTTTGAGATATTTTTCAATTGGGACGACCCTAGGGCGATTTCTGGAGTCCAAGACATTGTTTTTTGGTGATTACAATCATTAGTTTGTGTGTTTGATTCTTATGAACAAGACAATTGAAGAAATGATGATCAACCAAACCATGTGTGGCTAATTTCTTTGGTATTTCTCTTCGATGTAAGGGTATTTACAGTGCACTTTATGTTAATTGTTCTTGAACTTGGATTGATTGTCTAATTGTTTATGTTAGTATAATCATGATGTTTATGTGATTGTTTGTAAATTGTCCATATCGTTTAAACCTAATGTCAATCTATGCGTTCTTGGTGTCGTTGACAATTGAGATTTAGTGGAACGAATTAGGGTTAAACATATTGATTGATTACCAAGTAACAACCTCGCGTTCTAGGAACCCAAGTACTTAGTTCTTGATTAATCACAAACAATTACATATACAAAAAATCAAGATATTGTGATTTATCCATTGAACTTTAACAAGAGTGTTACGTAATAACCCGAACTCCAAGAGGAATACTTGTTTAATAAATCGTTTACAACTTTCGTTTAGTTTATTTTAGTTCACAAAATCAAATCAAAACCAACTTGGAAATTACTTTGTGTCATTTACATTAATATTAGTTTAATTATTAAGCTACTTATTAACACATTTTCCACAAACTCCTCGTGTTCGATACCCACTTACCGCTATCTATTTAGTAGTATTTGGTTTATTTTTGAGTGAGTCTTCGACCTCACGTCATGCCCAGATCAGGCTATAAATTGAATGATCATCTTCCACATTCAATAAACCTAAGAATACCTTACAACACCATTTAATTCTCTTGAACCACCTCCTTTCTCCACCATTAATAAGGGAATTATCCCATCCATTCAACCTTTGATGATTAAGGAGATTAAGCTTGTGAAAGAAGTCATTGGCATCAAAGATTAGTCATCCAAATTAGTTAGATTGTTTTAATTTGATCATTTTTGTATCTATTACTTTGATGGATAACATCATGTCTACTATTGACTAAACTTTCATAGTATCATCTTGGTTTATAATGAATCTTAATTGAAGTTTAATAAGATTGGTTAAATATGTGATCATTTTTTATTAGGTAAAGGTTATGTTGTAAGTATTACTTGATGAGGAATTTTAAAATACTCTTAAAAGATACCATAAGTGCCAAACTTGACGATAACTTGAGAAATTGCTAGTCTTGTAAAGCCTTGGATTACTTTAAACAGACACCAAGTTCCGAGCTTAACGATAAGTCGAGGAATTGCCACTCTTGAAAGGGCTTGGTTAATAAATTAAGCAACTTTAAAAGAGACACCAAATTCCGAGCTTGACGATAAGTCGAGGAATTGCCACTCTTATAAGTGTTTGGTTGAGAAAAAAAACATAAATCCTAATATTGACATGGATCAAGTGAAGTATAAGTGGTAATTGATCATCTTAAAATGGGGAATGATTGGCAATGTTGTGAAAACAGATTTTCGATGTTGAATGATTGGCAATGTTGTGAA
Source organism: Bidens hawaiensis (assembly GCF_021521415.1). Taxonomy (NCBI): domain Eukaryota; kingdom Viridiplantae; phylum Streptophyta; class Magnoliopsida; order Asterales; family Asteraceae; genus Bidens; species Bidens hawaiensis. Next base: position 13,152 of record NW_027500402.1, read on the forward strand.
AACGGATTTTCGATGTTCTTCCACTAAAATCGGTCAATTACTTGTCAAGTGAGCGTGCAACATAACCTATTTTAACAACTCTTGGGTGGTTTTTACATGAGTTCTATAATTGTTCAAGAGTTATGTGGGTTAATAATTGATAATTCAAGGTTAATCCCTTACAACTTGACTAATCGTAATTGGTATTTAAAGTATAATACATAGGTTATTTTTACTAAAATGCCAAGGACAATTCACTTAATAATTTAAGGGATTGTCTCATCTTTTAAGTAAGTGTAAGGCCCCGAACCCCGGGAACCCCACAGTTGGTATTTATACAAAACATTTATAAAAATATTTAAACTTGAAAATAATTCATTTAATTAAAATAACCATTTCATAGTATAATTCAGCGGAAAACATAAATAATAAAATAAGTTCCCAAAACCAATTTAAATGTATTTAAATAAATGTTAAAAAGAAAACATTTATTATTATTGAAACATCCGACTAAGTATGCTCTCCACCGTCCAAGTAGCTTCGTGCACGTCCAAGCGACAATGCATCCACCTCCTAACCTGAAACTCACACTAACATGCACACAAAGTCAGCTTGAGCTGAGTGAGTTCAAGTTTTAATAAATAACATCAATATTAATAATCATAATAGTCATTCCCAAAGGTTTTAAACTATAAAAGGGATACATCAGTTAGGCCATCATCTTCGATAAATAATCATCTTTATGTATATATACATATACAAACCTACATATAAACATCTTTATAAGTGCATCCCTATATATATATATATATAACATCCATGTAATAACATCAAGGTCGAGCAAACGTACAACCCAAACACGTAACATCAGAGTCGAGCAAACGTACAACCCAAACACGAAACATCTCATCAACATATGCAAACACAAAGTAGGAATACGTAACATCCGTAGTCGATAACGACTACTAACATCGCCAAATATTGGCCATACAATAATATATACATATACTATAACATCCCAAGGCCTATCGTTTAGGTGTGCATGCTAGCCCAAAACTTAAAAAGAGTTAAAAGGGGCATCATGAACTCACTTGACACGAGACACGGATTCACCGCGAGCTAGAGAATCCCTAAGTAATCCCAAGACTCAAACACCTACCAGTTTACATTCAATCAATACTAATGACATCAAGATGACTCGTTTATCCTATGAGACGTTCTAACGGGGTTCGGGTCACCTAAAGCCTCGACCTCATCAAACTAAATCACGACAGCCCCCGAGGCCTCACATTCACCAATACAATCCATAGATACTCCCGGGAATAAAGAATTCCCAAATTACCCCCGGAAGTACTAGGTGATACCAATACACGCGTTAAAGAGTCGTTTAGGCCGTTAACATCCAACTCAGCCCCGTGTGGACCCATTATGATAAAATCACAGCCAACAAGTCCACACGACGCTACATGAGTCAAATGGGTCGGTAACTCGCAAGTACAACGCACCAACTACTCAATAAACGCAATTGTGCGTTGTACCGACCCGTTGGAGTAACCGACAACCAATTCAGCCCCGTAACTTATAAAAATGATTTTTCAACAGTCTGTACATCAAACCAAGTTCCCCCGAGCTGAATTGGTCGTTAATCACTTCCACCCTCACATTAAACGCAACAAACTACAATTCTAGTCAACCGAACACTAACAATCAAGCTACAACTAGTTGACCAATCTAACGAACACCAATGAACATGATTTTTAGGTATGATATACGGGACATACCTAGGAAGATTGTGGTGCAAAAACTCACTTCAAACAGCCTCGAAAAGAACACAATTGAACATCCACCGGTTAAGCCTAAAACGAACCTATCGATCAATAACAAGTAAAACATGCAGATTTTAGCATGCGAAGATGCATTTAATTAAATAGGATAACCTTTGAAATAAATTATTAAATTTTTACCAGACTTTAATAAATATCTTAGGTTTATAAAAATATTTTTATTATATTTTTCTAGTGGACACAAAAATTATAAAAATTCCTCCAATACAGCAAGGTACGTGCAGCTATTTCAGTGCGCAACAAAATGGTTTTATTTTTATAAAATTTATAAACGAACCAAATTAAACGATTCCAATTGGGTTTAATCCTTAACTCAAAATATTATGTTTCAGAAGTGGAACCAACTAATTTGGACTTGTTGAAAAAGACTTATGATGTCGGAAAGACAGACCAGAATCCGTCATACCGCATCAGCTTTGACACTCAATCTTATAAATTCATAAAAAACCATTCAAATCTCGTCCAAAAATTACATATTATACCTTTCTGGAAACTAGACTCAAAGTAGAACATCATGGAAACAAGAATCGATCAAAAAAAATGGATTATCATCGCGTTACAGACCCTACAATAAACATATACGAATCTGTCAGCAAACTGTTATCATCAAAACTCAACCTTAACGACCAATAAGCGCGTTAATAGGATCAATTAAGGTGTATAGGACTTGGGGAATCGTATAACTAACCTTCAATTGATGTTTTATACTCAAACCTTGACTGGAAAGAAGAAAATCGTAGGTGTGGGGGCTGCACAAGTGCCGATCGGACAGCAAGGGAGGTTAGGGGTAGGTTTTGTGTTATAAAAATAAACGTTACGCTATAGCCCCTCCAATTAAAAGGATATGGCAACTTGAAAGAAAAGCTTAAGTAATTTAATATACCAGAAGGATAATGAGGTCATCGAGGAACGACGGATAACTCCCGAGAATTGCACATACTTTACACGATATTAATCATTAAACCGAAAATTAACGGGCGTTACAGTAAGTTATTTATAGGTACTTATTATAAACCACTTGCTTACATAAAATGATATTTTAGTGGAAGTCATGAAGTTATGCATACTTCTTTCTTTAATTATCATGGAATAACATGACTTAGAAATAAGGTGTTATTCCCACATTTAATTGCCATAGCAATATTATATCATATGTTTACCAAATAAATATTAAACCAAGTTAAGAGGGGTTATAACCAAGATGATACAGTTTTACCCTTGATCATCTATGTAAAATATAAAAACCAAAAAAAATATTGTTTTTTAACTTATGTCTTTAATTTCCTTTTCAAAACTTACTTGTCAAACCAAATCAAATATGACATTTACTTCCGGTTAAAATAGATATAACGATTTAATAGTCAGTATCAAGCAGGTGTGTCCGTAGATCAATACTTGGTTCTTACCTATACTTTACTACATATATGATAGGTACAATTGCCTATTTGTGTGTGGTTTAGTTAAGATAATAATCATTTTTATAAATTTTAAACTAGACAATGTGTGAACAAAATTTTAGAAGAACTTAACAACTTTTTCTACCCTATCCACACCGCATCAAGCCCGAACACACAGCATACTGGGCACTTAAAACAGCCAACCTTAATCTGCAATCTGCTTGGAAAAACATATTCATGCAGTTACACGAACTAGATGAACTGAAGGTGCAAGCTTATGATAATTCAAGGATCTACAAGGAAAGGACAAAGACTTCATGATGGACGTCTAAAAGGTGAAAAACAATTTAAAGCAGGCGACCAGGTACTCTTTTAAAATTCTCAAATCCGTTTATTTCCTGAAAAATTGAAGGCAAGATGGTCCATCCTTTCATGATTAAGGAAGTTTTTGAGTATGGAATCGTTGAACTTGTTCAAAAAAATGAACATAGCTTTAAGGTAAATGGTCACCTACTTAAACTTTACTTAGGAGAACCCGTAGAACCGTGATTGATGTACTTCACCTCCATCCCATGAACTAAACTAACACATCCGTGATTCAAGCTATCGACTCCAACAAAAATTTAGCATGCTTAGGTTTAGTTTTTAGTCTAATATTTAGCTTTTTAGGGATAAGTTAGGGAAAGTTAAAAAAAATAGGAAAACACGAATCATTTTGTCCTCAACATGGCCGTGTACGGTACAATTTCCCTGCAATGATCGTTTCTGGCATTGTTTCCGGCTCAGACTATCCATTTTCAGAGAAAACTTACCAGCACGGCCCCGTGTTGAGCTCAACACAGCCGTGTTGATAAGACCAGGCAAATTATAAATGTTGCACCACTTCCTTGAAGATTTTTCACATTTCCTAGCCACATTTCTCTGACTATACAGCCTCCAAAATGCTTATGGAACCATCAAATGCCGGAAACCCGATCCCAACAGCTCCAAAGAAGATAAATGTCAATTTGGAGATGTTCTGCAACTTTAGGAGATGGCCCAGAAACTCACTAATATGCTTGTCCAAAATGAGCAACGAGTCTTGGCTCTAACTGAAACTGTGGAGGAGATGAAGGCGGAGCTCCGAGACATCAACGAGCAAATCCAAATTTAGTACATCTAGTTTGGGTTCTTTCCACCATCACCACCACCGTCTTTCAGTGGAGGCGATCCTTTCGGCGGAAACCTACCCAGGGGAGGAGGTTTTGGAGACCCCTTATCCAACCTCTTCTGATTTGCTTGTTGAGGAACTATGAGAATGTACTAGAACTAGTGTTTAGGACCAACCGGGCTTAATCCGGTTCTTTATGTTTGTGTTATTTTTATTTTGTGTGTTTCGATTTTATATATTTTTAGGATTAATGTAATCTAGGACTGTGTTATGGAATTAAATTTAATTGTGTTTTAGGGATGAGATTTGCACACACTTAACTGACCAACTAAAAGCACGACCGTTAAATGAGAGAAAATTCAAGAAATCGTGCCAAGTGACTCAACATGGCTGTGTTGAACCCAACACGGGCCATGGTCACCTTGAGATTGTTACAACTCATCGTCTATGAAATCGTACAACTTTTTGAAACTGGAATTTATGTCACTCTTCAACACGGGCCGTGTTTATGTCACCACGGTCGTGTTTGCCCTCCTGTGTGTCTATAAATGGCTATCACTTCCCATTCTTTTGGCATACCCCCTTTTCATACACTCTTTCCAAGAACCAACCATGGAGAGGAGAGGATGAAGGCAAAGGTATGGAAGACCAGGAGAGGTGCCATTAGATGTAGTTCGGGAACTCGTGTGCTTACAGGAGAGAATCGGCGAGCTAGTTAGCATCAACATGGAGGCAGAACCGAGAGCTGCATGACAAGGTAGAAGCATTGCGTTTTGAACATTATCATGTAGATAGAAGGATGGGAAAGCTAGAAGACAACCTCGAGCAACTCACGGCCAAACTTGCTCGTTTTAACCGGAACCAAGCCGAGAATGCAACCCACACCAACTTCATGACAGGACCTGCCCACATGCAGACCTTGTTTGGAGAAGGGCCGGGATTATTCAAGTAGTTTCCGTTAGGTTTAGGTTCTGGCTTGTCATCACTTGTGCCACTCGTAGTTTCCGTTTATCATTCGTGTACTCTTTTATCCCTATCATTAATGAAATTTCATATGCTTGTGTTTTAAATTGACATACCAAAATTTTCCAGTCCATTACAGCCGTTAAACAAGACCCAGGTTCGAGAAATGGTTAAAAAACGAAAAAACCAGACCAAGCCAGATCAGCATGAGCCATTCGCGGCTGACCACGGCCGTGGTGAGGCCACCTGATGGGTTTGAATCCCTAAAACCGTCCCTTTTTAACATTTTAACCTACCACTGAGCCCTAGGACGATTTTCCGGCCAATTTCACCCACAATCAGACTATTCCTTGTATCGATCATCAAGTTATGTCAATTTAATTCAATCTCACTCTAGGGCTCGGTTCTACCCACTTTATATCTTCGAGAAATGGTTAAAAAAACGAAAAAACCAGACCAAGCCAGATCAGCATGAGCCATTCGCGGCTGACCACGGCCGTGGTGAGGCCACCTGACGGGTTTGAATCCCTAAAACCGTCCCCTTTTAACGTTTTAACCTACCACTCGAGCCCTAGGACGATTTTCCGGCCAATTTCACCCACAATCAGACTATTCCTTGTATCTTTCATCAAGTTATGTCAATTTAATTCAATCTCACTCTAGGGCTCGGTTCTACCCACTTTATATCAAATCAGGGTACAAACCGAACTCTAGATCCAAGTTCCTAGACTAATCGGGTTAAATGAGACCAAATTGACACGTTTAAACTAGTTTGTATGATTTATACATGATTTTGGTTCGAAAAGTTTGGTATACACGAGTTTAAGCACAATTTTTGGCCCACTTTGGTTGTTTTTCAGTTCGGGTTGGGTTTCACCCTATTCGCTGACCCAAATCCGAACCCATTGGTAAAAGTTTGAAAAACCGGGTTGATACGCACGTTCAAGTCTTCAAAACCCTGAATTTGTACAACACACGGGCCGTGTTTTGCCTAGAAACAGCCATAGTCAACCCTGGAAGCCAACCAACAGCAGCCCGTATCAGCGCGGGCCGTGTTGAGCTCAACACGGCGTTGTTGACTCTCTTGAACAAAATCCAATTATTTCTGTTTTCGTAATCTTGATCCGCTTTCGTTGAAATCAATTAGGATGGATCACTTTAATGAATAGCACATGTACTTGCAATTTTCTAACAGAACTCAAAAAGAAAGAATGGCATTGAGCCGCTTGCAAACCATTAAGCGGAGGGTCGAGAAGCCAATGCTCTATGGGTGTACAAGAACACTCGAAGAATTTGACGAATATCATCGCATGGGGAATTTGGTCGAGGGCCCGTGGATGAGAGTGTTCTCAAATGCAAATCAATCGGTCAACGAACTAACAATGGAATTTTTAGCCTCGTTCCAGCTAAATATAAATTAACCACCGGCCGCCTTTGGGAACAAAACACACTAAGGTTTAGATTAGGAGGAGTGTGGCATGATTCTGACCTCACCAATTTTGGAATAAATATCAGTATTTACTCTCGAGAAGAAATCATGACTGATATGTGATACATGTCGGCCCGCACATTTCCAGATGAGATAGGAAGACCACACACTTTTGTAGGACAAATGAGAAAGGACGCTTGGGAAATGCTATCACCACACAGTGGGGATATTTATAACCCAAGTGTCTCACAAAAGTACAGATTTCAAAGATCCTTCAATGAGGTACATTCACCGTCTCTTTACGTAACACGCTTACCAAACCCGGAAATAACAAAGCAATTGTAAATCTCCGTGATCTTTAGGCACTTTACTGCATAAAGACGGGAAGGCATTGTAACATTGCCTACCTTCTCTGCTCTTTACTTTCTAAAAATGCCCAATCCGGGGTTGGTGTACCATTGTTTGGGGGAGATATAATAAACACAACAAACTAATATATGCGTATTAAATCAAAACACGACTACTCTAAAAAATAAAACTATAAATATAAAAAATAAATTAGCAACATGATTAAAAAAAAAACCTAAATAACCCCCCGTAACACAGGACTCAAACTAGTATATCTATAATTGTGTTCTTGTCTTCATGTCGACTAATCTTTTTACCATGAGTTGTTTTCTATATATTGTTGATATTTCTTTTTCTGAGTCTTTGAAGTTTTATATTCTTGACCTTTTCATATGGAAAAGGAATCAAATAATTTTCGTTACATAATGTAGTATTTTCAATACGTCTCTTCCTATTACATATGTTTTGTTCTTGTTGTCTTCAAAATAAAACATTTGGTTTTTTTTAATTTTTTACACAATACATGGTTTGAACCACAATAATCATGTCCATACCAAAACTTTGTTTCTATAGCAAGAAAGATTTAGAAAGTTACTGAATTTAGGATGTTAAAATAAACCGTTAGCTTCAATAAAGTCACGTTACGTCACAATAAATCATTAGTTTCAATAATATTTCACTACTTGGAGTTAACAGGCAACCAAATCTTTAAATCTAAGGTATGGTTTTAAAAAGTGCTTACATGTAACTTAGATATGCAAAATACTTTATTCATGGCTGATTTGTAGCTCCAACAAGAACTAGAAAGCGAATTTTCTCCTGCACTCCTTCCCGTCGATTTCTCTCGATGCGTGCATCCATGACTTCTCCTGCACTCCTTCCCGTCGATTTCTCTCGATGCGCACATCCATGACTTACGTTCAACTTTTACATAAAATGCATCTCACATTCACAAGCATCTAGATTTTGTTTTAAGTTTCCCACTAGCCATTCCTAACTAAAATTTTCTGTCTTAAGTTTATATTTACACTTGAATCTTTCAATTTCATTTTAATGCAAAAAATTCAAATTATTGAAGTAAACTAAGAACATCCACACCATGCCATCAGGTTAATCTGCAGTAGCTGTCTTTTCTCTAAGAGGCCATGCTTTTATTTAAATGCTTTTAATATAGCTTTTGCCTTTTAAAGAGTCAAGTTGAAACGCAGATGGTGGATTCTAATAAAATTCGGGATAGTAATATGTGGGATAATTCTCATTTCGATTATATTATCCAGAATGCTTGCGGTCGGGCTGGGGGGCTTATGTGTATATGGGATCCAAATATGTTTACATTACATGACTCTAAATGTTCACGGTATTACATTTGGATCAAAGGGACAATTAAGGGTATTGAGAAAGCGGTCTTTGTGGTGAATGTATATGCACCGCAAGATTCTAATCTCAAAAATGACTTGTGGTATGAGTTGTCTACTCTTAAGGAAGGAAACGACGGAGTTTGACATTAAAAGGGAAGTTAGACAAGGTGATGCTCTCTCACCTTTCCTTTTTATCATAGCCATGAAAGCATTGAATGTAGCCATGAAAACTGCATGCTTGGAGGGGCTGTTTAGGGGGGTTCAAACACCTAGGAATGGCCCTTGTATTTCACATTTATTTTACGCGGATGACGCGGTCTTCCTTGGCGAATGGTCCACAACAAATATCTTGAATTTAAATCGTTTATTGAGATGTTTTTATGTGGTGTCCGGGCTTAAAGTAAATTTAAAAAAAAAAGAGTGCTTTATGGTGTGAAAGTGGAGGGGTCAGATGTTGCCCGGGGTGCATACTTATTACAGTGTAAAGCCGGTAAGCTTCCATTTGTACATTTGGGTCTGCCGATTGAAGCTAATATGAACAGAAATCGTAATTGGCAGCCAATATTTGATAAATTTGATAAGAAACTTTCAAAGTGGAAGGCAAAAGCTTTGTCTTTTGGAGGTCGGTTAACACTTTTTAAATCGATTTTGGTGAGTTTAGGCACGTATTATTTCTCCATTTTTAAAGCACCGGAGAAAGTTTTAAAACAATTAGAAAGCAAAAGAAGACGTTTTTTTATGGGGAGGGTCGGAAGAAAAGGATAAGATAAGTTGGGTGGCTTGGAGCAAAATTATAAAGGAAAAAGATAGGGGCGGCATGGGGGATGGCAGTCTAAAAGCAATGAACACAGCATTACTTGCGAAATGGTTGTCACGACTTAAAACGGATAATAGCTCCTTATGGGTAAGAGTTATCTTTTCTATTCATAGAGGGTCTCAAAAGTGGGAATCGGCACCTGAGAAGCGCTCACTTGGTGGCTCATGGAAGCAGATTTGTCAAGCAGATATAGAAAATAATAATGGCAACAGTAGGATGATGGAAAGGTTAAAAGTGAAGTTGACAAACGGGATAAAACATTATTTTGGCTTGATAGATGGGTTGGCGAACTTCCGCTAAATGTGTTATTTCCAGATTTGACCATGTTAGAAAAACAAAAAGATATATTGCTAATGGAATGTTATGAATGGGTTGAAAAAGAAATGAAGTGGAAATGGAGATGGAAAAGGAGGCCCGTTTCGCCCAAACGTAAGGTTGATTTACAAAACTACATCAGGATTATTTCTTCTGTGGTTGTTTCCTTGAATCCAGATTGTTGGTTGTGGAAGGAGTCGGATGGTACGTGTTCAAACTACGTGGTTAAATCGTTGTGGTGGGAACTTGATAATGCAGATCAACAAGTACAAAACTCTACCTTCTGGCTCAAGTGGTTACCCATTAAAATAAACTGTTTCATATGGCGCCTATTGTTGGATCGTATTGCTACTAAGCATATTTTAAGCACAAGGGATATTAATGTGGGGGATTTGTGTTGTGCAGTATGTGGTTCAGTTCCGGAGACCACACAACATTTGTTTGTTCATTGTAAAGGTTTCATTAATATTTGGGCGATTATCTTTGATTGGGTGAAGCTTCCTAGACGAACAAATTTTGAGTCGGTTGAAGAAATCATGGAATTTCCAAGTAAAATCATCAAGTGCAATGAAACTTGTTTGACGGTTCGTTGTATTTTGGCAACAACACGTTGGATGATATGGTTGTCGAGGAATAATATAATTTTTAACAACATCCTCTTCTCAATGTCTAAGATGGTATTTGAGATCAAATCGGCGTCATTCTTATGGGTTAAACAAAGGAGCAAGAGGCCATGTTTGGATTGGGAGAGATGGTGTAGGTTCAATTTCGTTAACTTCCCATTATAGTGGGTCGTTGATCGCTCTGCTGTATTGTTCTTTAATTTTTTCTTTTCATTTTCCTTTGTTTGCTGGCTACTTGCCTCTTGTAAGTGGTTCTCTTTGGTTTTATAATATATTTGGTTTTTCAAAAAAAAAGCTGTTGCCATAAAAACTATTATGTCAGCAATCATGTAATTTTGGGGCGTCGGCAGAAAAACAATTAATAAAATCTGTGTTTTTAAAGCTATTTTTTAATAATTTGTCTATATTTAGGTGCAGCGATGGAGTGAAACTTCTATAAAATTTGTCAAAAAAATTTTATATATATTTGTTCTTGTTGATATAAGAGTTTTTCTGACACAAGAAGTTTAACTTGGCTCACATTAAACGATGGGGATGAAGACCGACAAGAACAATGAAAGCATGCATAATGCAAATTTTATAATCCATCCTTTTTTATCAGGCAGGTATAATGATCACTTAAGGATTGGACTCCGTCAAAAAGAAATAAAATTGAAAGGAATTAGATTCCGTTTTGAAATTGCAAAAAGTATTTAGAAACTATAAGAATCGAGATCTATCAAAAAACATTTGATTTTGTAATAAGATTTAGGTGGTAAAACAATCGTTTAAGAATTGGTATTTATTACTACCCCTTCCCCACCAGTAATTGCCGCCAACCTGCCCGATCACGTCTTCATCCCAGATTGCGTCTGCGGCCCGGGTCCCACCACCTGCCCTGACCAGCCACGCCGCCACACCTGACGTTGCCTCTCATGAGATGGTGGTGGAGGTGACAAGATGACAGCGGGAGTGATTAAACGGGGTGGGGAGAGGGTGATTGGGGTGGGGCATGACGATGGTAACTAAGGCGGTCAAGGTGGCGGTTGGCAGATAGTGGTTGCAGCTAGGTAGTCAAAGGTGGGAGCGGGGTGGATGTGGCAGCAACGTAATGGCTAGCCAGCTCGAGCCAAAGTTAGGACGGATAATAAGGACTTTTATTTGTTTTAATCACAAATATATCACAAAACTTTCCTCCGGAGTAGTTGGTAAAACTTAATTTCAAAATCTTATCTTTAAAGTTCCTGAGTCTTGAGTTCTGAACCTCTAGCAGTAGCGGTTTGTTTCTTTATTTCTTTCTTTCGTCCACTTCCCCCACATTGGCCAACACACAAAAGTAGCAAGTTACTCCTTTCTACAAGTAGGAATATCAAGGTAAGCAAGCCAAATCTAGTCGACCAAGCTAGCTCAGTTTGTAATCGAGTCAAGCTCGAGCTCGGGTTTAAGCCCGGTATACAAAGTCAGGTCAAACCCGAGCTCAGCTCGATTCGAGCTAACACCGTCTCGGCTCGTGAACAACCCTAAGGGCATTTTGGAAACCCTTTTCATCACACTAATCATCTGAATCCTAACTTCATTCCACATCCAAAGATCAAATGCAAATTCAAATTCAAGAACAATGAAGTTCATACTAGCATTATGAAAAAAGATTAAATCGATTTAAAAATTAAAAGATAGGGAAAATTAACTAACCCATATCGACTCCAAAATCAAAATTGTGTTTTTCTTTAATCTCTTGATGTCAAAAATTGCCAGATTGAAGCCAACTTTCAACCAGAAGGCTGCTTGCTCATTACTATATACTCTATAAGAGAACAAAGGCACAGTTTCTGAAATTTACAGTCATAACAAACATCCCTCTCGGTTTCGGGTACCACAACAGCAACACCATTTTTGTAAATTACCTCTAAGTCAACTCCGTGTCCACCGCTGATGTCGCTTTCTGAATGACAACCACACTCAATTCCATTACTTCCAAAAACTTCACATTCACAACTACGACCTTCGAAAACCTTCATTATATTATCCGACAGACAAAATTTACGGACGGTTGTAGAAATGTTTAAAGATAATGATGTTATAACATCGTCAACATCCTCTGTTGTCAAGTTGCTTAGTTTCGAATCCCACTGAGAGGTTATAAGTTTTTCAATCACACTTTTGAGGTTGAATAAGCATTTGGAGCAAAACCGATACAAGCATACACTACTTGGAGATGGAACCGATTCTTCATGTATGAAGTCGTTAGAATGTTCTGTGGATTTAGGCTCAGAACGTTCTAGAACAATTCTGTTTGGCTCGTCTCCCAAGGGGTTTCCGATTTGGTCTTTGAAGGAGGTAGACCCTTGAGTTTGCAAATGATGATTTGGTTCATCAACAATATCCACATTCTCGGGGAAGGTGGAAGACCCTTGAGTTTGTAAATGATGGTTTGGTTCATCAACAATATCCACATGCTCGGGTTCATCAGCAATATTCACATGCTCGGTATCTTGTTTCATGGATTCTGAATGTAAGGGTTGGATGTTCATGTCATCAACATGAACAGTGGCATTTTCATCAATCTTTGTGATTGTTTCCATTGGTTGAGAAGGTACCTCCAGACTGAGTAGGTAAGACATAAGAGCATTCACATTAGATTCTCCATACTCATCCCCAAAATTTAGCTAAAAAAACACACTTATCACATTCCTCAGATTTATCCCTATCCATTTAAATAAAACTTTATTCTATTTTATTACATTTTCCCTTTCTCCCACTCACAAAAAATATATATATTAAGAATAAATATAAGGGAATAAATAGTGAATCTGTATATTTATGGATTCACTGTAGGTTCCCTAAATTATTTTCCAAAATAATATTTATCTAGAATTTATTTAGAGATTAGAGATAAAGTGTAAACGGAGATGTTGATGAGGATCTAGACCTGTAAATGAACCAAGCGTCATGAACTGCTTGGCGGAAAGTTCGTTTATGCTCAATTATTTAATAAACAAACGAACGTGAACAAAAAATCGTGTTCATTTGGTTAAACGAATATATACACGTCTAGTTCGTTCATTTATTCCGTATAAATTCACTTATGTTCGTTCGTTTACGTTCATTTAATCTTTCAATGGTTTACGTTTGTTTAAGTTTGTTTGTTAATATATTCATTTAAATTTTTTGGCCCATAACAATTTAGTCTAGAATCAACAACTTTTTTAACCCTAAACATTTTTAACTACTTTTGGCTCAACTAACTTCGTTCATCTATGTTCAGTTATATTCATCCGTTTATGTTCATGAATCGTTCGTTTATACAGTTAACGAACACACATAAACGAACTCAAACATATTCATTTTCTTAACGAACAAACACAAGAAAACTTTGTTTAATTCTTCGTGTTCAATCGTCAAACATGAACATGGTCCATTCATGTTCGTTTGGTTGGTTTACAAGCCTAGAGAATGCTCTAAGATGAGAATTAAAGAAATAACTAAAAAAAGTAAAAACTGAAAGCGGTTCAATATACTTATTCACCAAGCATACCTCTGAAGCGCGTACGCCCAATTGTTTACCATATCGTCAAGATACGCCACTTGCGATAAAAGCCGAACAAATTGATATCTATCTTTTCCACTCTCAACTTTGGCATTAATTTGTGAAGTCAAAATCTCCAACACATTTCTAACATCACCTGATACGTCTCTAAGTGACGAGTAACCACCTCGATAAGCTGATAACCCGACAGCAATTAACCCATAAACCAAACCATATTTTTCTTTGCCTTTAACATTACTGGGCCGAACAATACAAGAATTAAAAGGCCAGACCTTCCAAGGCCCATCAATTTCAGCAAACGGGCCTTCTTTTAACTTTGATGTGACCCAACAAAGTTCAGCAAAATGAGGATATTGTAGGATTTGATACCCGAATGTTGATATAGCTAACATCAAGTTTGACTTTCCTTTTTCCTCCCTTTTGGTAGGTAAGAATGGAGTTTGACCTTTTGGCTTTTCAAAAATAGGGTGTAGTGTGTTCATATCAAAAGATTCATTAGCATTGAATGTTTCATGGATATGAGTTTTATGATGAATCAGCTCAACAAAATACCGAGCCATGTCGTTTGATAACTTTGTAGCAGATGAACCGATTACCATATTGCGCTTGAAGTTCCAGTCAAGGTGTATGGAAAAGCGTGGTATGGTACTCCCTGTATGATTTGAAGGGCTAGGGTTCGGGTTACTCTTTCCAAAAAAATCCTTTATTCTTGGTGAGAGTAATTCAAACGGGACTTCTGATGTAGCCTGTTTAAGCATAAGTATAATGATTAAATAAAATAAATAGAGAGTATTACGTGTCAAGTCACCTGTAACCGAGTATCTCAATTGTAAACGAATCGAACGAACACGAACAAGAGACATTTGTGTTCGCTCGTTTAACTTTAACCGAACAAACGATAAAACACAAACTCACAAACAGTTAACCGGAAGGAGTTTTCTTGTTCACGTACAGTTGTTAAGAAAATGTGTGTTGGTAATTATTTATGTCCGTTTACTAATATTATAAACGAACGGTTCACGAAGATAAACAAACAAACATAGCCGATCAAACACAACCAAGCATACACCAACTATAATTAACGTTAAAACCAGTCTGTCAGGCCTAAAAAATTAGTAAAACTAGACTAAATTATAGTGGGTCTAAAAAATTGTAAACGAATCGAACGAACACGAACAAGAGACATTTGTGTTCGCTCGTTTAACTTTAACCGAACAAACGATAAAACACAAACTCACAAACAGTTAACCGGAAGGAGTTTTCTTGTTCACATACAGTTGTTAAGAAAATGTGTGTTGGTAATTATTTATGTCCGTTTACTAATATTATAAACGAACGGTTCACGAAGATAAACAAACAAACATAGCCGATAAACACAACCAAGCATACACCAACTATAATTAACGTTAAAACCAGTCTGTCAGGCCTAAAAAATTAGTAAAACTAGACTAAATTATAGTGGGTCTAAAACATTTAACTGCATATACAAACAAATGTACTTAAACACACGTTAACTAACAAACATAATAAACGTAAACAAACAAGCAAAAATGAGCAGAAACATAAACAAACATTCACGAACGTAAATGAACAAAACAAATGACACGTGTTCATGCTATTCATTTAACTAAACGAACAAAATATTTTGTTCATGCTCATTCATTTACTGTAAAGTATAAACAAACTTCCTACCAAACAGTTCACGGAACGCTCAGTTGGTATACAGGCCTACATCTTGCAGCTTTCAAAGAAACAACTGAAAGTAAGATATCTTATTTTCAGATATCAAGTTTAATGCCAATCTAAAAAAATTTCATCATGGCCAAAGCTGAAAAGTATTAAAAAGAAGTTGTCTTACCAGAATGGTCAAGGATGCAGAAATGAACATGGACTCCGCTTGTTCAACAAAAGAGCTCCAAAGATCAGAAGCCCTTAAGATCGGGACTTGAGATTTTCCCATATTATTGGAATCTATAAACGATTTTGAACATGATTCCTTTTCATCATCAGTGACTTGATGACGTGTTTCTAGGGCCCACAAATCAATTCTTGGCATGAATATCATGCTTGAACCAACACTTGCACATCTCACTGCAAAGAATTTGAATAACCTTTTTATATAAAGTATCATAGTATCATCACCTATAAATTAACTGAACATTCAGTGAACCATTCACCGGGAAAGTACATTTGTGTTCATCTATTAAATACACAAATGAGCATAAACAAAAAAATTTGTTCATCTAGTTGAACGAACGAACACGAAGACATGCCTCAGTCATTCATTTATGTTCATAATTGTTTGTTTACATTCGTTCATTTATACTCGTTATTTTATGTGTGTTTAAGTTCGTGTGTTTGCATTCGTTAATATTCATTTAAAAATTTTTTGGCTCTTACAACTTAGTCTAGTTTTAATAACTTTTTAGGCCCAACACTTTTTGGCCCAACTTAGACATGCCTCAGTTATGTCCATTTGTTGTTTTCATTCGCAAACCGTTCCTTTATATTGTTAACAAATAAACATAAATGAACATGAACATTTTCATTTCCTAAATAAACGAACACGAACAAGAAAACCCCGTTTGTTTACTTCTTCATGTTCAACTGTTTGTTCGGTTAAAGTTAAATGAACAAGCACGATCTAGAATAAAAGTGAAAAACAAAACTTACATAAGATTTGTGTTAACCCTTGAACCATGTCACCAGCTCCGTCATGCAGCATTGTAGCCAAATCAACCTTATGAAGCACAACATTTCCAACAAAAGAATGAAGAATGCAAGAAGCAAGATGCCTTTGACCACTTCTTGGACTTCCTGAAACTAATAAACAAAATCCCGATTTCTTCCCAAACGAACGTGACACACCATACACCAAATTCTTTTGCATGAATCCATTATTCACTTGAGAGTTATCAAAATCATCAATAAAAGCATCCAAACCAGATGGTGTACCATTTCCAACTAACACATTGGTGCGTAAAAGATTTGATTCCACGACACCTGCAACATCAGCTTCCGTCACCAAATCCTCAACTCGAGACCACCAACAGTCACTGTTCTCCTTCTTTCTGTTTAAAGCAGAAACAATTACAGTCTTAACCGTTTCAGCAGCTTTAGAAAGATGAGGTGGCAAAAACACACGGTCATCCAAATACAATGAAACAAGCAATTTAGAAAGTGGCATCAGCATGCAAGGAAACAAATGAACCGGAAGTGGGGCCGACACAACATCATTAACCGCCATTCCCGCTTCTCTACGGGAACACGGTGGCGGTGCTGCTGAAAGCGCCTCCAACCAATCTCTCTCTTGAACTGTAAACGCGGGTAAAACGGGACGTTTACCAACACACCCATTTTCTTCAGCAGATTTAAGAAGTTTATCCCAGTTACATCCTCGTTTCAATGCAATAATAGCTGTTTGAGTACAAAGAGCCTCCAGATCAGCACCAGCAAACCCAACGGTCTTGCCCGCAATTAACTTTAACATTGATCCGTTTACACGTGTTGGCCATTTTTTAGTATGAAGTGAGAGAATCGCTTCCCGATCTTTAACCGAAGGGAGTGGAAAGTAGATTTCCCTATCAAATCTCCCGGGTCGTCTCAAAGCGGGATCAATCGCATCGGGTCGGTTTGTTGCACCAATCACGATAACTGAACCACGAGACTTTAGACCATCGAGCAGAGCGAGTAAAGTCGAGACAACTGAATTATGTGTTTGATCTTGTTGCCGAGTGCGTGAAGGTGCTAAACCGTCGATCTCATCGAAGAATATAATAGACGGTTGATATTTCTCGGCGACTTGAAACAAAAGTCTGAGCTGGCGCTCAGCATCACCAACATATTTCCCTAAACAATCGGCGCCTTTACGAGCAAAATAAGCAATCCGTTTATCACCACGAGCACATGCACCGATTAACGAACGGACAACCAAAGTTTTACCGGTTCCAGGATAACCGTGCAAAAGAACTCCTCTAGGAGGAGTAAGTCCAATATTATTAAAAAACTCAGGATACAATAACGGCAATATAACAACTTCCTTTAAAGATTGGATTACATCTTGAAGCCCACCAACAGACTCCCAACCTTGATATGGTGTTTGATTTTCTGATGTGGGTCCACCAATGTAAACAGGCTGGATTCTTGATAGATCTCGATGAAGGCGTTTGCTTTCACGTTTTAAAAACTCTTCATCTTCCCCACAATTTTCTAACCATTTTTCTTCTGCTTCATGATCCTTGCGCCACGCATCGTTTGACTGTTTTCTCAATTCTAATTTCATCTTTCTAGCCTTAAGTTTCTTTAACCGGTCCAAATATTTATTCCCGTGGGGTTGAAATAAACGTCGATGGTCTGTGCATGCTATGAGAAACTTTCGGTGATCAAAGATGCAGCCAATAGCACGAGCACATGGCTGCAAATAATATAAAAAATTTTATGGTGTTTACTTGAATACTTTACTTGAAAAAAACAAAATGCTTACCAAATGATAGGTTTTTGGACACCTGTCAACACGGCATCCAATTGTTGCTCCTGATCTGCCACACCGGCTGCATTTCAATACTTTACCTCTGAAAAGAGCTGATCTCACATTTTTCAGGCATCCCAGACCAGCAAAATAAACCTGCAGTAATAAGCATAAACGGTAGTGAATCAATGGAATATCCAGTATGTGAACAAATATATATGGACCTAGAGATCTTTCTAAATTAAAGATGCTAAATAGTGAGAAAAATGCAAACTTGCTACATAAATCTACTCAGATAGCAACTAACATAGAAGAAGATTGACCAGTATATTAGAGCAGTCATCTCCGTTCATAATCTAAATATGTTGAATTAAATAGCACCAAAAGGTCCTTTGTTTTAAAATGTGTGCATCAGAAGCGCATGATGCGCTGATGAGATCACATCAGATGAAGCAATGCTCTGCAAGTCCATGATGTGAGAATGATGCGCTATAAATCACATATTTTGTGATGCACCCAATGCTGTCTGGTGCGCGGATTTCTAAGTTAAAGTGAGTTTCTACATAGAGTACTTGTACTTTATTCAAAGACTGCTTGTACATACAGAGTTTAAAGACTCATTTCGGTTATACATAAAACTTCTTTGGTAGTACAATAGCTTTTTTTTAGAATTATTTGTTTTAATTTCTTATTGTTTAATGTATATCTAAACAAGTTTAATTAATATCTATACATAACTTTTTAGCATTTTCTTAATAAAAAGCGCATCTCATACGCATCAAGCATCGGCTTTTTCGATCAAAACACATCGGAGTGACAGAGGCACCGAGCGTTAAGGTCATTGCTTAAAAGTATAATTTAAAAGTGTGGTTCACAGTACAATCAAACCTATACGATAATGAATGAATGCTCTTAATGAACAAAAACATACCTCTGGACTCCAAACTGCACACTGCTGATGAACCCAAATTCCAGCAATCCCAAACCGGTCATTTATGGGACCCAAGAGTTGACCAAGCCAGCCTGGCTCATCACCAAACCCATCCAATATATCATAAGTGGGTTCCTCAGCAGAAGAAGAGCCACTGTATGCCTCGTTATCACTGCCAGCCCCATCACGCTGTATTTTTGGAGGCTTACCATCGGTTCCTCCTCCACAAAGACCACACCATCTTCCCTTTTTGATATGAGATTTATGCTGTCTATGAGCTGGAGAACACTTGTCTTCCTGTTCCACAACCTTCTTAGAGTTCTCATCTTGCATTTGATCTGCATTGGATGTACAATCTCCTACATGATCCTCAGGTTCAGCTTGTTCAGCAGGCTCACTATGTTCAACAGATTGTACGGTGTTTTTAATAGCATCCTCAGATTCAAACCCATTTGAAGCTTCATTCCCCTGTTCCAGTAACTCATCAGCATCACCATTATCTGTTACTCCATCCTCTAACAGTAATCCATTATTATTATTATTACTACTATCTTCAACTACCTGCTGAGCAACTGCAGTTGCAGTTGTATCTTCATCATCATCATCTTCACCGTTGTTGTCCATACTAACATCTCCATTGCTAACAACATTCGAAGCCTTAACTCTCCCAGGTCGTTTCGGCTGCACAACCATCAAATCCAACCGTTCATCAACACCATTAGAATGATCAAAAACCTTCTTACTCTTACTCCTCGGCAAAGACTCCCCTATCAAAAACCTCACCTTCCTAACCCTATCCCTCAACCTAGACTTCCACTCACCCGACTCCTCCTCCTCCTCCTCCTCCTCCCCGTTCGCAACCTTATTCCCCAAACCACTGTCACCTAGCTCGCTCACCTTCCGCCTCTTCTTCGGAGGCGCCGGCGATGCATCCAACACCAACGGCGCTCTCCTAACCCTAGAACTCCGTCTAACCTCCGACAACACATCACTCACTTGCAGAGAGTCCTCCACGTTAACACGGTTCTGCGTATACGTGGTCTCACATATCGCATCAAGCCTCTTATGCTTGGGTTTAGCCCTAATCTGATTCTTCTTTCGGTTCAAAATAGCAGCCAGTGATGATCGCATGACCTAATCCAGTTATCCACTACAACAAACCTATTCGATTCATACAATGCAATCCGTGATGATAACCTAAAACAGAGCAGAGCCTAATGACGTACCGTAAAAACTGGTCAATTTGATCAAACTGAAACCCTAGAAAGCGTCCATTGAAGTTTGGATCCGATTCGTTTGGATAATACGGGTCCGATTAGGTATCCGTGATGATTATATGATGGATTTGGCTCCGTACGTCATCTGTGTGTGTTTGAGTGACAAATAGCAAATGGAGGCAGGGGCGGGGGTTCTTGTAGAGAAGGGTTTTTCGGGTGGGTGCCGGAGTTTAAAACGGGTGGGTTGACCACGCGATTTTATGGCGCGTGTCTTTCACGTGAGGGTGAAGTTAGGGTGGATGTGTAGGTTCGTGGAGTGTACGTGCTGTTTTGGAAGTGGGGGTTGATTGTTTTGACCGAGTTTTGGGGGAGGGCAGGTTTAGTCCCTTCATTGTTCTTGAGTTTACGGGTTTAGCCGTTATAGTTGAACCTATTCTGGTTGAAACATGATGTTTGAGATGTGAATTTGATTTAGTATACTTGGTTGGATTTTTTAACGAGCTGATTTTGGGTGGTTCTTAAGAGGATTGGCTTGTTTATGCCAACACATTTAGTAGCCCACACCTTTTGGTCTTTGAATATTCTTTTAATAGTGTTAAGTGAATGAATGGGTGCTAAATAGGTAATGTTTGAGGGTTGGTGGGTTGATCCGGGGTAATTCTAGAAATTTCACTCAAACACGAGACGAAAGCAGGAATTGTTTTAGGCTTGTGAATGAACATGACATTCATATTCTTGAGTTAACCTAAACACGATCTGTTTAACCTGAAAATAAATATTATTTTTTATACTAATATTCTCATGTTATAAATTTACAAGCAAATTTTAAATTTGGGATAAACATAATGTTTAATTCTTACTGAAATTTGATAAAATATTTTACCTATTTAAGGTACAAGATAAAATGTGGTTTCCAAAAAAAAATATAAAAGTAATCAGCTTAGACTTATAAACTGTTAAACATTACTCAAAATAAAACGCGTTTAAAAGTATTTGCGGCTTGACTCCGGAATCATTTATTCTAGACTCAAATCCATATATTTCGTGTTAAATTGTTACTATGTTGAATATTCGCATCTCTGTTAAGCATACTCAGGTCCTACGCGTTTAGAAGATATTGTGTAAAATGTGTATATTATGGGGTAAGCAATGAAAGTTAAATAATGACGGAGGACCGTTTTTATAAAATTTTAAGTTATATTAGTTGCTTTGAGCTTTGCCACTCCTTAGCGCCAAATTTGTATGAAAATTTTATGATGGCAACAATTTCATGCATTACCTTTATTGTTACACTAAAACGGTAGAACTCAAAGTATTAAGTGACTGATTAATTTAACTTGAAGTTTCTAAAAGTAGTAAGTATAACTTGTGCCTACAAATACATGTTAAAAGCTTAATGTTTTTTTGTAATTTAATATTAGTTTATATAAATTGTTGTAGAGTATTTTTGTTATACTAAAGATTCGGATAATGGAATTGGAGAGTAGCGTGGTGTTTCTGGATGAATCAAGCATCTAATGTCAAAATTAGTATTGACGGTGGGCATCTTGTCTTAGAAAGACTCACTCATATGTTATGGATATTTTCAAATGCTGTTAAAGAAAGGGTATATTGGTTTTTAATGATCCCAACTATTGTCTTTGGTCACTGTTGGTCTCAACTAATGAATTGGCTACTGATGGTTCCAACTTTTAAAGTATTTGTTCCTAATGGTTCGCGACTAACAAAATACTACCACCATTAGTTTCAAGTCGTTGGGAAAACGTTTTTGGCCGGAAAATTCAAATTTATTGCCGAAAAACACCACCTGAACATCGCAACCATCACCAATTGACTCACCGCTAACCAACTACCACCACTTGAGCACCATCAACCGATTCCGACGATGGTTTTAGGGTTTCCGGTGGCCTCAATAATTGGGGCTTTTACTACAAAAAGGTTCCTAAAGCTCCGATACGAAGTTACCAAGATGTTTGGGACGAAAATATTGAGTTTTCGGGATAAAAAATTGAGTTTTCCGGCCAAAACCATTTTTCCAGCGACCTGAAATTAATGATGTTAGGATTCTGTTAGTCGCGGACCGTTATGAACAAGTACTTTAAAAGTTGGAACCATTATTAGCAAATTCATTAGTTAGGACCAGTAGTGACTAAAAACCAATAGTTGGGATTATTAAAAACCAATATACCTAAAGAAAGATATAAAGCATGGAAGACAACCAATTTTATCCTTTGAAAAACAATGTTTTTTTCATTTAAACGAAGTTTACATGAGTGTTACCGATAAAGGACTTTTGGTAGATGAAAACAAAAATCAACACGAGGCAAAAATAAAATAAATGAAAGTAGATGAGAATAGAAAAATAAAAATAAAATAAAACTAAACTAAAACAAAATTTTCCTATCCAGTCTTTAGAAAATCAAAGTATATTGGGATCAAATTTCAGCTATTTAAAAACCACCTTGAAAAGATCCGAACATGAGATCATATTTATTAAGGTACTTTCACAATGATTCATTTTCAGCATTATTGTGACATAATGAAAAGGTTGATAGTAGGTAATTTTCATGAATTTCATTGCGATAGTGATATGATTAGATTCGATTGGGCAAAAAACTTACATGGACATCACTTATGGACCTCTGATGCCCCTTATCTATTCTCAAGGCGTATTAAGATTTCCCCAGATCACCCCAATTTGACTACAACCCCTTAGTACTTGATCAAAGTATTTTTCTCTATACAAAATGATTTTAAGCTTTAAGGTTGAACGTTGGACTTACATGCCATCCGGACTTACAAGCCTTACATTCAGGGTGTTTAGGACTTATTTGAGTGCCCCACCCCTGTAGTTCCCTGAGACCCCTTTAAGCTTTTAGAAAACAATTTTAATGAAAAATTTATTTATTTATTTATTTTTATTTTTTATTGTTATTATTATTATTTTTTAATATGAAATATAATCTTTTTGGTGATCAAGATACTAACGGGCTCGTGCATGACTGGGTAATTGCTTTTCTGCCTATCATTCGGAGAGATGTATCTAGGAACATGCAAATATCTTCAAAATGACTCTCCACAATAAGTTTAGCAAATTTAGTTTATATCACTTCAAGCTTTTAATTATTATGAAAGGCTTCCATACACATCAGTAACTAATCAAAAGCCTTTTTAGCCTAATAACTTCACACGTTAGGCACTCAAAATCAATTTATCTATCATTTCTCAAAGGTTGGATCAATTTTCATTTGAAAAACTTTAAGCAATCTGAAAAGCTTTTAGCTGAATAATAATATCACTTCCCAGATGATATTCCAAAGACGATTTTAATCCAATCACCCCAGCTGCCTTCAGTTTTCAGGTGAATGGCTATCCTATGTGTCTACAGGTAGACAATAGGACCAAACACATAATAAAATGTGTCTATCAAACTTTAAGTGGCCGACATGATTTTCAGTGAAAGGACTTAAACCGATATTTAAACCAAAAATTAATTTTTTATGTATGTTCAGTTGCCCCGGTCACTTTCAGTCCTAAGGTTAATGGCTATCCCGTGATTCAAGAATTGATGACAGGACCAAACATATGAAATATGTCCGTTAAACTTGAGTAACCGGCATGATTTTAAGCAAGAGAACAAAAATTTTTGAGTTTTTTATTAATTTTTTTTTAATAAGCGCGCACACACACACTCTTTTTGTATTTTTCTTTTTCACCCCCTAAATTTGTACATAAATTATGACACACAAAAAATTTATGTACACAATTTAAACCTCAAAAATACTCAGTCTTCAAAACGCAGCATCTTGAGAAACCCTACAAGCACATTGAATCTAGCTGTTTCGACCGGCTTCGTAAATAGGTCCGCCACATTATTATCAGTGTGGACCTGTTCAAGATGAATTAGCTTCCGGTCGTAACAGTCACGGATAAAATGAATTTTAATGTCAATGTGCTTGGTTTTAGAATGCTGAACGGGATTCTTAACAATTGCAATTGCAGCATCATTATCACAAAAAATGGGAGTATCAAGAAATTCCAAACCATAATCCAGCAGTTGATTTTGCATCCAGATAACCTGAGAGCAGCATGCTGATGCAGCAACATACTCCGCTTCGGCAGTCGAGGTGGACACCGTCTGTTGTTTCTTACACTGCCCTGAAATGAGACGATCTCCTAAGAACTGGCATCCGGCAGATGTAGATTTCACGTCAATATCATCTCCACCATAATTGCTATCAGCAAAAGCATAAAGATCAAGTTCTAATTGTTTGGGATACCAAAGACCTAACTTCAGTTGTCCCTTCAGATATCTAAAAATACGTTTGACAGCAATTAAGTGAGAGAGTTTAGGATTAGCCTGAAAACAAGCACATTGACAGACTACAAACATGATATCAGGTCGGCTAGCGGTGAGGTACATTAGAGACCCGATCATCGATCGATAGTATGTTTGATCTACGGAACTCCCTTCCGGATCAGATGACAGCAAAGGCCTTTCCGCCATGAGAGTTTTAGCACTCTCGGAGTCTTGAAACTCAAACTTTGCGAGCATATCTTCAACATACTTCCCTTGATGCAGTAAAATTCCTGCCAAGCTTTGGCGAACCTGTAATCCCAGAAATGTTGTCATTTCACCCAGCGAACTCATCTCAAAACGTTTCTTCATTACTTCTTCAAACTCCGCGCACAACTCAGCACTGGTGGATCCGAAGATAATGTCGTCTACATAGATCTGGACTAAGATCAAATCTTTTCCGACAGATTTGCGGAACAAAGTTTGATCAATGGTTCCTCGCTTGTAGCCATGATCTAGAAGATGTACTGTCAATGTAGCATACCATGCTCGAGGAGCCTGATGAAGCCCATACAATGCCTTGTCTAATTTGTAAACATGATTTGGCTTCTTTGAATCAATAAAACCCGGTGGCTGTTCCACATATATCTCTTCCTTGACCTCACCATACAGAAAAGCAGTCTTAATGTCCACTTGATACATTGTGAACCCCATAAATGAAGCAAAGGCCAGAAAAATTCTGATGGCTTCAAGTCTAGCCACCGGAGCATAAACCTTAGTGTAATCCAACCCTTCAACTTGACGAAAACCACGAACTACCAATCGAGCCTTGTTTCGAACAATAACCCCGGTGTCATCTTGCTTGTTCCGAAACACCCATCTCGTATCAAGTGCTTTCTTTCCCTCCGGTAACTCAACCAATTTCCAAACTTTCAACTTGTCAAACTGATTTAAATCTTCATGTATAGCGTCTACCCAACTGGGTTCCTGGAGGGCCATGTCTACTGTCTTTGGCTCTATCTGAGATATGAAACTGGAAAACAAACAACTGTTTATATTTCCAGTCTGGCTTCTGGTGGACACGCCCATTTCAAGAGGACCTATGACGTTCTCAATTGAATGATCTTTCTGAATTCTTGAAGGAAGTAATTTATCGGAAACATCACTGGTAGAGTTCAGGTTTGATAAATTCACGTCAATGTCAGCAAGGGGTTCTTCCATCCGGAGGTCGTTGTACTATGTGAGTACGAAGTGCTGGCGACATATTCATTTGGAATGACATCGGGAAATAGTGTGCTCCTGAAAATCTGACGAATAGAACTCTCCCTCTCAACTGTCGCGGTATCTTCAGACGGACTTAGCGAATATTCATTTTCTGGAACTGCTTCCGGCTGAGAAACTGATGCGGGTTTGTCGCCATTAACTGATTCAGGGACATCATCATCCAAAAGTGGAGAGATGTGGGATACTGCATGTGAGTCATCTTTCTTTCTTTTTTTCTTGAATCCTTGATATCACAATAACGAGTCTGAATAGGTCTAAGGCTCTGATACCAATTGTAAGTCCCGAATCTGGATAACTACAAATATGATATCAACAATCTAGGTATTGGTGCGGAAATCCAACGCTAGATGATTCAAGAACACTAACAAACACAAACACGTAAAACACACAAATGGCTTCAAAACACACGTTAATATTAACGTCGGGTGCTTAAGCACTAACAGTACAATACTCGTCTATGATAACCCTTAGACGGCCAAAATCACACGTGAATGAACAACCACAACCCTATACAATGCATTCTATATATATAGGGTACCAGCATACTGGCCCAACAAAAGCCCAAAGCCCACCGAGAACCATAAAGTTCTCGGTTTACATAATATACCCTACCTAAGCCCAACATACAAGCATAAACCACAAATATAGCCCAACATCATCCCACCTCATAGCCTTAATTTCAGCAGCAGTCTTTCTCTGTTCAACAGTTTCCCACCAGAACATAGATTCATCAGCAAATGATTGGGTAGCGAAGCCCACAGCTTGGTTGGGACGGCACTCGCTAATGCGGATAACCTTATCCATGACGGTTATCCACTACAGGGTAGCAATTGCGTCACCAGTACCGGTCAGCTTAGGCGGGTCACAACCTTTGAAGGTTCTGTAGTTGCAATCGCCTCGGCCTCGCTTACCACCATTAACCTTCACATAACGATCTTCACTCGATGCCTCAGCCTCAGTCTCAGTATCCTTTTCACTACCCTCCCCAACCTCATCAAAAGTATTAGTACTGCTTTCAATAGACTTGTCTGGTTGGAGATTCTTCACTACAGCAGCAACAGCTTGAGTAATCGCAGCTTGGATGGCAGGATCGAGCTGTTGCTCTTCTTCTCTCATAGTCATGCTCCGTTCTTCACTTTGCTCAATAACGGGTTCCTCATAAGGTACTTGGTTAATACGTGGCCTACCATGGTGTCCCTTGCGTTCCCATTGTCCAGTAGTCTTAGTACCAGCCATCTGAATTCTAAAGGAAAAACACAAACATCGTCACGTGAGGAACTATTTAGTACAAGGATGGTAAGGCTGCAGGCAATAACAGTGGCCAGCTGGGATTAGCTGCTCACGTTACTCTCCGTGTCCTATACACTTCATTTCGTGAGTATACTTGTGCTCGGTTCTACTTAAGGCGGTTAAACAGTTAAACATTTCAAATACAAACAAACAGTTCTATCATTAACAATCCATATAACTTTCCTTACCTATCCCTACGTTATACGTAAGGGATTCACATATTAAGCTTGCTTGAGTATACTTGTGCTCGGTTCTACTTAAGGCGGTTAAACAGTTAAACATTTCAAATACAAACAAACAGTTCTATCACTAACAATCCATATAACTTTCCTTACCTATCCCTACGTTATACGTAAGGGATTCACATATTAAGCTTGCTTGAGTGACACATGGCATCTACTGACTGGCATCTTCTTTCTTTTCTTCTTTTCGTCCCATTCTATGTTCGAGTCTTGAGTGACACATGGAACCCTACTTTCGTGCTGGTTGGATTTACTCATTCACATAATTCGTAAAATCAAAGTTAATTAAAACATTTTGTGGAATTAAAAGTCATTCATTCATTCAAAACATAACCATCTTGTCTTAAAAATATCATAACATAAATCCATAAAAGATAAACATAAAACGACGCGGGTGTCTTCTTCATAGCGATGCCAGTCTTCCTCTTATTACCACGTGTCCTCATCAAGCAACTTGCCTCATTCTACTTGCCTGCGTGCATACTAAAAGTCAGCTACGCTGAGGGAGTTCTAGTTAATTAACATATATTACATTCACTTACTTTCCAGTACGCGTCCGAAGATACGTATTAATACTTACCTGTTCATCTATCATTCAACCATACATACATACATACATACATTCATACTTCTTACTGAACACATACCTCGGATACTATAAAGATCCGGTCCTCATTTACCTTGGATATTATAAGGGTCCAGCCCCTACATACCTCGGAATTAATAAGGATCCGGTGTCCTACATATCTTGGATCTCCTTAGAGTCCAATCCCTACTTACCTTGGATATTATAAGGGTCCAGTGCCCTACATACCTCAGTTATTATTAGGGCCCAGTGCCCTCTAACATACCATACCATTCTTACTTCGTTACATTTCCTTTCTAATTCCTTCAATCATAACTAATATAACATTACGTGCA
Source organism: Bidens hawaiensis (assembly GCF_021521415.1). NCBI lineage: Eukaryota > Viridiplantae > Streptophyta > Magnoliopsida > Asterales > Asteraceae > Bidens > Bidens hawaiensis. The sequence goes on from NW_027500402.1 coordinate 41,551, forward strand.
TACTATTTAAACAATCCATATCATTAACATTCATACGCAAACATATAACTAATATACACTTACAATTTAAGTTAAGTGTATAAATCTAAACACATTGTAGTATACACACAGCCCCGAAAACATAACACATAAAAGGGGCTAGAACTCACCTGTATCCTGTTGTGTTCACCGTTAATGAATTCCTTTCTTCAACTGTGCCCGACTAACTGTTTAACATATATATTCATTAATTAACCATGTACTAACATAATTAATTAAATTTGTATTTATTAAGCTAGCGTACTTGATAAGCTAGGCTCATTTTTCTGGCTAACAAATCTAACGAAATAACTTTATTTAACGACGGTCTTTATTTTGCGTTCATATTCTCCAATTATTATGTATATATATATATATATATTTCTCTCCTTTATTAATAATATGTTCCTTTTTCTTAACACATTATTATGTGTGTGTGTATATATATATATATATATATATTTCTTTACTTTAACGGATTGTTTATATTAAAAATATATCGGGTCATACGGAGGTGACGAGGTTGGTTGGTTTGGTTCATTTTGTTGGATTATCTGGAATTAACTAGGAATGGCCCAGTTCGTATCACATGGCTCTGTTCGCATCGCATGAACCCCCCAGTTCGCATTGCACGACCCTGATTCGCTTAGCATGACCTGTTTCGCTTTGCATGACCTGTTTCGCTTCGCATAACCTGGTTCGCTTTGCATGACCTTCTTCGCATCGCATGGCCTTCTTCGCATAAAAAGACTTCGCGCGAGAGCCAGGATTCGAACCCGGGTTTCTCCGCCCACAACCCCATGTCTTAACCACTCCACCATTCCACTAAGTTTGTTATTCATATTATCCTTATTATTGTTATACTAACTTTCATTTTGTTATTATTTTTGTTATTATTATTATTATATTATTATTATTTTATTAATTTATTTCTATTAATATTAACAACTAAAATATAGACTTGGTTAGATTCAAGCTTCAAATATTTTATTCTAGGTTTACAAAGAGCCAAACTCACGTTAGATCTACAAGTCATGAACGAGCCGAACTTAACTAACGAGTTAAATGAATCCGACTCCTAAAGTTCATATTTTAACATCAAGTTTATATTTTTATTAACCCTTAGGCCCCGATCTATGGTTCTACCAATTTTCATGGAGAACCGACATCAAATGACCCACTTTTTCACTACAAACATACCTCTAAGCAGAATCCGGTTTAAAGCTTAATCTTGACACGAGCTAGATCTTGATTCTTCTTGTTGTTTGGATGCGAGAATCACTAAAACAACTTGGATCTCGTTCTCGGGTTTCAAGGTAGGGAGAGTGTGTGTTGGTAAAAATGAAAAGGTATGGAATATGAGATTGTAAGACCCTGAATCCTGGGAATCCGACAGTTAGTAATTATATCCAAAATTCACAAAAATTTAAAACCAAACCAATTCATCTTATTAAAATCATTTCAGAGTACTAAATAACGGAAACTCAAAAACAGTTCATTCCATTAAAATATCCAATTCAGAGTATGATTCAGCGGAAAATCATAATTATTAAAACAATTTCCCAAAACCCGGGAATTATGCCCAAAACCAATTCTCAATGTATTTGATAAAACTTTAAAAGAAAAATGTTAATTATTAAAACTTCCGACTGAGTATGCCCTCCACCGTCCAAGTAGCTTCGAGTACGTCCAAGCGGTAAGCATCCTTCTCTCAACCTAAAACTCACACTAACATACACACAAAGTCAGCTTGAGCTGAGTGAGTTCAAGTTTTAATAATTGACATTTAAATAAATCATTCCAAGAGTTTTAAAATAAAACGGGATACAATAGTTAGGCCATCATCAACAATAAGTAGTCATACTTATATATGTATAAACATCCATATAATTATATCTCTATAGATATCATCTAAGTATTAACATCAGGGTCGAGCACACGTACAACCCAAACACGTAATATCCAAGTAATAACATCATGGTCGAGCACACGTACAACCCAAACACGTATCATCTCATCCGATGGTGATCATGCCACACGAGCCTGGCCAAGATCACCATCCAGGGCCCGCCATAAGATTTAAGAACCTGAGTAGGATAGTTTGGCCTGGCCAAGATCAACATCCATCTGCATGCAAACACAAAGTAGGCATACGCAAACATCCTTAGTCAATAACAAATAATTAACATCGCCAATTATTGGCCATAAAATAAAATAACGCATGTATAAACACGCGTATATATGTATATATATTTATATATATATATATATATATATATATATATATATATATATATATATAAGATTAGGATCATGTGAGAACTTTTTGGGAATTGAGAACTATGAGAACCATTTTGGACCACAAAAAACCCAAAAATAAAAAAAAATCATAAAACAAAAAAAAACACAAAAATAAAAAAAGTAAAAAACAAAATTTCTTATTTATCATCCCAGTTTCTAAAAAAAACATAAAAAAAATTTTTCGGTTTAGCTAAATTATACATATACATATATGTATAATATGTACATATATGTACACACATGTTTTTTTTCCTATACACATATGTATAATTTAAGGTAGATGATAATGTACATACGTGTACATTACATAACTAGAGATTAAATGAAAGTATACATATGTGTATACGTATAATACGAATTAAAAAGAAAAAAATCGGTTTTTTTATTATACATATATGTATAATATGTACACACATGTTTTTTCCTATACACATATGTATAATTTAAGGTAAATGATAATGTACATATATGTATATTACGTAACTAGAGATTAAATGAAAGTATAGATATGTGTATATGTATAATACGAATTAAAAAGAAAAAAAAATTCAGTTTTTTTTTCTTCTTTTTGAATGAAACCGGAATGAAATATAGGAATTTTGGTTTTTTTTACTTTTTTAAAATTTTCAGTTTTGTTTGTTTCATAATTTTTTTAATATTTTTTAGAGAGTTTTTTTAGTGGTCCAAAATGGTTCTCAAAGTTCTCAATTTGCCAATGGTTCTCTTAGGATTCTTACCCCTATATATATATATATATATATATATATATATATATATATATATATATATATTATCCCAAATATATCATCATGAAAGTAAGCCTATGGTCATAATGTAACACCTACATACACATTCATATATATCATCTCTGACATACATCAATACGAGTAAGCCTATATCCTTGAGTCTCATCTCTGACATACATCAATACGAGTAAGCCTATATCCTTGAGTCTAGACCATAAGTAATGTCTATAACCTTATAAAATATATAACCATAAACGAGCCTCAAATATTCTAAGGCATGGAATATAATTCACCCATATTTTCATGAACCCACAAACACAAGTATGCTAGCCCAAAATGTGAAAAGAGTAAAAAGGGGCATATGAACTCACCTGACACAAGGCACAAGTTCACCACGAGCTAGAGAAACCCTAAGTATCTCCACAACTCAAAAGCTTGTCGGTTTACATACAAACATTACTAACGACACCGAAAGGACTCGTTTATCCTACAGTCGTTCTAGCATGGTTCGAGTTACCTAAAGCCTCGACTTCATCAAACTCATTCATAATAGCCCCCGGGCCTTAAGTTTACCAACACGACCCTTAGATACTCCCAGGAGTAAAGAATTCCCAAATTACCCCCTGGAAGCACTAGGTGATACTAACACGCGCGTTTAAGAGTCGTTTAGGCAATTAACATCCAACTCAGCCCCGTGTGGACCCAATATGATAAATTCACAGCCAACAAGTCCACACGACGCTACACGAGTGAAATGGGTCGGTAACTCACAAGTACAACGCACCAACTATTCAATAAACGCAAAATCGCGTTGTACCGACCCGTTTGAGTAACCGACAACCAATTCAGCCCCAATACTTATAAAAATCATTTTCCAACAGCCCGTATATTAAACCTAAGCTATCTGAACTGAATTGGTCATCACTTACTTCATCCCTCACGTTAAACGCAACAAATCACCATTCTAGGCAACCGAAAACTAGTTTTCAATCTACAACTAGTTGACCAATCAAACGAACACCAATGGACATGATTTTTAAGTATGATATATGGGACATACCTAGGAAGATTGTGGTGCAAAGTCCCTAGCCGAAACAGCCACGAAACTGCCAAATTGGACAGCCACCCCGTAAGCCTAAAACAAGCGGTTTAACGACGAATAAACGAGCCATAAGGATGAATTAAGGTGAAAAAGTGTTGTAGACATTTAGTACCAACCTGGAATTGAACTTTCGGAGGATGGACGGTGGTTGATTGCACGTAAAACGAGGAGGGAGGAGGGGGTGAAGGGCGCCGATCGGACCAAGGGGTGAGAGTTAGGGTTTTATTTATTTATTTTTTTTTTGGTATAATATAATAACAATAATACATTCTAGTCTCTCTACTTTATTGATGGTTGAACATGTGCGAGAGGTTAAGTATGATAGGTTTACGAGGGTGACCAAGAGCTCCACAGAGAGTGTCGGGTCAAACCCGAAAGATATACATGATGCCACAAGGCTAAACCTTTTAATTGAAACAAACGGACGTTACAAGTCCACACCCCTAAGAATGGGATTCGTCCCCGAATCCCGCTACACAGGAACAAGCGAGGATTGAGACAATTCAAAACATCACATCATACACAGAACGGGTATAAATAGCACCCCTACTGATGATATCGTACTACCTCCTAGCCAAACAATTACACACGAAAGCTTTCGAGAGGGAGATAAATAGACAGCGCAATTTTAACAAATAAAACGATTACAAGGGTTACCTGAAATGGTGTCCGCATCCTCCTTTGCCTCCTTCGTCGAGATACTGAAGGCCCTAGCCTTAGCCTTTGGTTCGTCTTCCGACTTAACTCTAGAAAATTCTCCCCGCTCAGAACCTCCCGCCTTAAAGTCAGTACATCGAGAGGCCAAATGACCAGACCCCTCACACCGGTAATATGTCAACGACGGGCACTCGTAGTGGGGGTGTCCCGTCTCCCCACAAAGAAAACAAGGGATAGTCCCAAGCCTACACTCCCCCTATGCGGTTTCCCACACTTCCTACATCTATCGCTATACCCTTTACTCTTACGATCCGACGTCTCCGTCCTCGCTTCCTTCCCATCCAACACAGAATCATTACCCCCATAACGTTTGCCATTGGAGTTAGATCTCGGTTTCCAATCCTTTCCAGATTCTGTTGGGCTCACCATCTCTCTCTGTTCATACAATGTACCTGCCAGGGTAACCACCGAATGGAAAGAGCTCATGCCGGTGGTCACCACACCCCTACGAACATCTACCGGAAGACCCTTTACGTACTTTTTGATTCTTTTACTTTCAGGTGTAACTAGATCGGGACATAAATGAGCCATTTGATTGAATTTTGTAGTATACTCTCGATGTGACATATCACCCACTTCTAAAACTAAGAACTCCTGCTCCATCTTATCTAATTCATGCGGAGGGCAAAAATGATCGATAACCAACTGCTTCAACTCTTCCCAAGCCATCCTCCTAATATAATGATCACCCATAGCCTGGGCTAGATTATCCCACCAACACAGCGCCTCGGAACGAAACGAGGCAGTAGCATAAGTCACCATGTCCTCCCCTTTGCACTTACTGACCCTTAATACTGCTTCCATCTCTCTAACCCACTGATGAGCTGCCAACGCATCTTTAGTACCATCGAAAGCGGGAGGGTCGCACTTCTTGAAATCCCCATACGAACAACCTCTGATAGACACACTAACCGCACGAGCTTCTTCCTCCTCATCACTTGATACCACTACCTCGTCATCAACCTGCTTGACCCTTCCCCTGCTTATCCACACTCTTACCAACCATTGACTCTTTTGCAACCCTAACAGCCTCAGCAACAATCTCAGGAATAACGCTATGAAGAACCTGATAAACCTCATCTACAATGGTCGCGCGTATAGCAGGGCCTAAAGCGGGGCAATCCCCCTCCTCCTGAATCAGTCTCGACACGTGGCTTACGACCACGGCCACGAACACTCGGACAACCTCTCTTAGCAGTATGAGTATTAACCATGACTTATTCTTACAAAGACAGAATTTTAACACGGCCAGGTACAAGTAGTATTTAGAACATGGAACGTTACGGTAAAATGCTAATAACGTTGATCAAGTGTTATTAATTGTTTACCTCACCCGCCCATTATAAGCACCCCCGACCCTAACCACATTAGCATTCTATCTAACATTTAAGCAATTAATCAAATAATGGAACTTTTGAAACACAAAATAATGACTAAACAATTTAAGTTACCTCTTGGCGTGCAGCTACTCGCGGTGGGCATACTAGTCCTTTCCCTTACAGTTCGAGTCCAAGCATTCGGGGATGCTCGGATCCCTCGAACCATGGCTCTGATACCAACTTGTAAGACCCCGAATCCCGGGAATCCTACAGTTGGTAATCATATCCAAAATTCACAAAAATTTAAAACCAAACCAATTCATCTTATTAAAATCGTTTCAGAGTACTAAATAACGGAAAGTCAAAAACTGTTCATTCCATTAAAATATCCAATTCTGAGTATGATTCAGCGGAAAATCATAATTATTAAAACAATTTCCCAAAACCCGGGAATTATGCCCAAAACCAATTCTCAGTGTATTTGATAAAACTTTAAAAGAAAATTGTTAATTATTAAAACTTCCGACTGAGTATGCCCTCCACCGTCCAAGTAGCTTCGAGTACGTCCAAGCGGTAAGCATCCTTCTCTCAACCTGAAACTCACACTAACATACACACAAAGTCAGCTTGAGCTGAGTGAGTTCAAGTTTTAATAATTGACATTTAAATAAATCATTCCAAGAGTTTTAAAATAAAACGGGATACAATAGTTAGGCCATCATCAACAATAAGTAGTCATACTTATATATGTATAAACATCCATATAATTATATCTCTATAGATATCATCTAAGTATTAACATCAGGGTCGAGCACACGTACAACCCAAACACGTATCATCTCATCCGATGGTGATCATGCCACACGAGCCTCCCCCCTTACGGGCTTTTCAGGGCCCGCCATAGGATTTAAGAACCTGAGTAGTATAGTTTGGCCCCGACAAGATCACCATCCATCTGCATGCAAACACAAAGTAGGCATACGCAAACATCCTTAGTCAATAACAAATAATTAACGTCGCCAATTATTGGCCATAAAATAAAATAACGCATGTATAAACACGCGTATATATATGTGTGTGTATATATATATATAGGATCATGATCATGTGAGAACTTTTTGAGAATTGAGAACTATGAGAACCATTTTAGACCACAAAAAAACCCAAAAAATAAAAAAAAATCATAAAACAAAAAAAACACAAAAACAAAAAAAGTAAAAAAAACGAAATTTCTTATTTATCATCCCGGTTTCTAAAAAAAATGTAAAAAAAAAAAATTCTCGGGTTAGCTAAATTATACATATACATATATGTATAATATGTACATATATGTACACACATGTTTTTTTCCTATACACATATGTATAATTTAAGGTAAATGATAATGTACATATGTGTACATTACATAACTAGAGATTAAATGAAAGTATACATATGTGTATACGTATAATACGAATTAAAAAGAAAAAAAATTGATTTTTTTTTATTATACATATATGTATAATATGTACACACATGTTTTTTCCTATACACATATGTATAATTTAAGGTAAATGATAATGTACATATATGAATATTATGTAACTAGAGATTAAATGAAAGTATAGATATGTGTATAGGTATAATACGAATTAAAAATAAAAAAAAAAATTGGTTTTTTTTTTTAATGAAACGGAATGAAATATAAGAATTTTGGTTTTTACTTTTTAAAAATTTTTGGTTTTGTTTGTTTTATAATTTTTTTTAATATTTTTTTAGAGAGTTTTTTTAGTGGTCCAAAATGGTTCTCAAAGTTCTCAATTTGCCAATGGTTCTCTTAGGATTCCTACCCTATATATATATATATGTATATATATATATATGTATATCATCCCAAATATATCATCATGAAAGTAAGCCTATGGTCATAATGTAACACCTGCATACACATTCATAAATATCATCTCTGACATACATCAATACAAGTAAGCCTATATCCTTGAGTCTAGACCATAAGTAATGTCTATAACCTTATAAAATATATAACCATAAACGAGCCTCAAATATTCTAAGGCATGGAATATAATTCACCCATATTTTCATGAACCCACAAACACAAGTAAGGCCATATAAAACCATCCAATTAGTTTTAAACGAGTATAGTCAGATAAAATTGTAATATGGTGTGTATGCTAGCCCAACACGTTAAAAGAGTAAGAAGGGGCACATGAACTCACCTGACACAAGGCACGAGTTCACCACGAGCTAGAGAAACCCTAAGTATCCCCACAACTCAAAAGCCTGTCGGTTTACATACAAACATTACTAACGACACCGAAAGGACTCGTTTATCCTACGAGACGTTCTAGCATGATTTGAGTTACCTAAAGCCTCGACCTCATCAAACTCATTCAAAACAGCCCCCGGGCCTTAAGTTTACCAACACGACCCCTTAGATACTCCCGGGAGTAAAGAATTCCCAAATTACCCCCGTAAGAACTAGGTGATACTAACACGCATGTTTAAGAGTCGTTTAGGCAATTAACATCCAACTCAGCCCCGTGTGGACCCAATATGATAAATTCACAGCCAACAAGTCCACACGACGCTACACGAGTGAAATGGGTCGGTAACTCACAAGTACAACGCACCAACTATTCAATAAACGCAAAAGCGCGTTGTACCGACCCGTTTGAGTAACCGACAACCAATTCAGCCCCAATACTTATAAAAATCATTTTCCAACAGCGCGTATATTAAACCTAAGCTATCCGAACTGAATTGGTCATCACTTACTTCATCCCTCGCGTTAAACGCAACAAATCACCATTTTAGACAACCGAAAACTAGTTTTCAATCTACAACAAGTTGACCAATCAAACGAACACCAATGGACATGATTTTTAAGTATGATATATGGGACATACCTAGGAAGATTGTGGTGCAAAGACCCTAGCCGAAACAGCCACGAAACTGCCCAATTGGACAGCCACCCGGTAAGCCTAAAACAAGCGGTTTAACAACAAATAAACGAGCCATAAGGATGAATTAAGGTGAAAAAGAGTTGTAGACATTTAGTACCAACCTGGAATTGAACTTTCGGAGGATGGACGGTGGTTGATTGCACGTAAAACGAGGAGGGGGTAGGGGGTGAAGGGCGCCGATCGGACCAAGGGATGAGGGTTAGGGTTTTATTTTTTTTTTGTATAATATAATAACAATAATACATTCTAGTCCCTCTACTTTATTGATGGTTGAACATGTGCGAGAGGTTAAGTATGATAAGTTTACGAGGGTGACTAGGAGCTCCCCGGAGAGTGCCGGGTCAAACCCGAAAGATATACACGATGCCACAAGGCTAAACCTTTTAACGGAAACTAACGGACGTTACACATTGTGACATCCCACATCGGTTAGGGAGGAGAACTAAGCCTTCTTTATAAGGAGGTGGATACCTTCCCCATCATAACGCGTTTTGGGCGCTTAATAATAGTGGATGAGAGGAGAACTCCACAGTTAAGCGTGCTCAGGTGGAAGTAGTATCAAGATGGGTGACCTCCTAGGAAGTCTTCACCTCCGCAACCAAAAGCAAATCCGTTAGGCGATGGTGGTACGTCTCGGCCAAAGCGGACAATATTATGGTGCGGCGGGTAGCTGGGCTGTTACAGAAATCTAGGGTTTTAGGGAAGGTTTAAGGGGTGCTTATACCCTTAGCTCATGGACCTTAGGCCCATTAATTTACTAAGTCTAGGTTTTTATTTTTAAGTCCATATCCATTTAAGCCTACCATCTCTCTTTTTAATTAATTTATTTATTCTATTGGAATTAAATAACAAAGTTTATTTAAATGTTGCTTCATTCATTAATTCTAAAAGGACGTTGCAGAGATTTATTATTATGAACAATTATAGTAGATGTAGATAAATACAAATGGGTTTGTGTATAATATAATTTGTACAGTGTCTGCAATTGTATTTACCTGTAGACTAGTAAACACCAACTCCAACAATATATAAGTCAACAAACTACACACAATTTTTGTAAGCCATTTATTATGAAAAATTTGATAACATGTGTAGTTGATAACAAGAACTAGTTTATTTTAAGATTAAATATATTTGTTTGTGTTCGAATAACCTGAAACAACATGGCTTTTTATAAATTATAGTTGTGGTGTTGTCTAAGTGTAGGACTAATTTTGCTACTGTGTAACAATAACTTTGGTAATTTTATGGAAACAACATTAAGTGTAAGAATATCACATTGATGTGTAGGTTTTGAATTATAAACTAGATTGGATGTGATATTTACATTATTTATTAGATGCTACATTTTTGTGTTTCGATTTGGATGGTTTATGTTTGTGTGTTATATGTTTGTGTGTTAGATGCTGAGTGTTATGTGTTTAGTAGTTCATATAGTTAGTTTGTGTAGGATTATATGTTATGATCTTATAGTTAATCTGTGTAGGATTATTTCATTTTGTTTGGATTATTTTACTTTGAAGTGGTTATTTCACTATGTAGGGATATGCTGGTCTGTGTAGGGCACTGGACATTCGAGGGCAAGTGCAATTGTGAATAAGGATTAGATATTTTTTAAGCATTAAGTAGAAATTGACTAATGGTAGCTTAAGTTTGAAAAGATAAGATTACAGTTATTCATATAGAAAATCAAATACAATAAAATAAACAAATAAAATAATAATTTGAATGTTTTTTAATTGAAGTTTTAAACCCATGAAATTATGAAAAAAATTTAACATGGATTACTAATCTAAACATTTTTTGTAATTGAACTAAGACATAAAGCAAACACCCATGCCTGCCTAGTAGTATTCTCGACCCAATACACATCAAATATTTTAATTAGAATTATAAATTATTTTTATTAGAATAAAGGAAATCTTCATTTCTTACTTAAGTTATTTTTTATTGTTTATTAGTTGTATTTTTATGTAAGTATTCCTCTGAAATAAGTGACAAGGACGTTTTTCTTCAACTTGGTAAAGAAAAAAATTACAATTCTAATAAAGTAATTGACCAGGATGTATTTCCATCTCGACCAATTCATACACAAAGGTTCTCTAAACAAATTAAAACGAAAAAAGAAAAAAAGAAGAATATTAGAATTTGAAACTTACTAAATTTAATACTTACTATATACAACAATTTGAGATTTTACCAAGATACCCTTGTAATTAATTAAAACAAAAAATAAAAAGAAAATTTTTGATTGGTTGAAATGACTTCTCGCATTTCTCAAACTAAGATCATTTCTCGGGCGAAAATTTTTTATTTTACCAAGTTCGTTTCATGTATTTATATGACATTCGTTAATTGTTATTTGAATTTGGATTCGTTAAACTGACCAGTTTCATCGTTTCATGGTATTCGGGTTTAACGTACATCGTTATTATAATATTCACGAGGATTTAACTTATTTTTCGTTCGTTTTCTTTTTCATTTTGATCGATTATCGAAACCCCGAGGTTTAGAGTTTTATTAAATTTAATCGAGTCGCAAACTATTCGGGTAATATATGAAAATTATCCAAGCGTTTTGACTTCTTTTTCATTATTAAACTTATATCAATGTTAAAGGATTGGGGTTGTAATTATATATTAATTACTAACTTAAAAGAAATTGAAAGTTTAAGGGTCATTTGTGTAAATTTAATTTAAATTATAATATAATAATAATTTACCCAACCCAACCAACCCCCCCCAATCATCTTTATCACGTTTTTCCGACTGTCGAACCTTCCGGTGACCTTAAAATTCTGGCGAGTCGGTTACACACCCTAAATCCCGTGTTTTTTTTTGGAATATTGGCGTCATATAATCCCAACAATAGCCCATTGACAAATATAAGGACCAACTATCGAAATGACAAAATATAATCCCAACTACACATGTGGGTGGAAAATTAACGGGAAGTTAACCTTCCGTTAGTTTTTGTGACGTGGCGGCTGAGTTGTCACGTAATTGGCTGACTGAGCTGCTGATGGGGCTGCTGAGCTGGCTATTAATTTAAAGTTAACCTTCCGTAAGTTTTTGCAATTAATCTTTGTTTTTGTTTATATCATTAACCCATTTTCCAGCATTTTCAATTCATACTCACCATTACCATCGCCAATCCACCATCACCTGCCTTATTTCCTTTGCTCATTCCTCTCAACGAAGATTCCTTCCGATCCTCATTCTCTAACTCTCCAGTAACATCACTAGCTTCAAACGCCGATGGTAACGGTGACGCTAATGGTGATGGTGATGATGACGGAGGCAAAGGTAGATCCAGTGAGGTCGGATAATCTGGAGACAGATCTGATGGTGGAGATCCGATTGAATCGTCTAAGCCCGACTCTAGAGGTGGAATAACAGTATAACAAACCAACCAAATGAATGAATGATGACTAATAATAAGCTAATAACCATCGGAAAACCATACGTCTGGTCCGGTGGTCGGAGATGTAACACGTATAACAAACCTTAGATCTCGAGGTATCAGCAATTGCAGCATAGGAGCTGCCGGAAGTGGCAGCAGTCCATGATAACGGAGTGGTAGGGCTAGCCCTAGGCGGTTCGGATTTGGTACTGGACCGACGTTGACGAACGGTATAGCAGTGTGGTGGTTCCAGTCTGCGATGCTTTGCGTCGGTGGTGCTGCTCGGAGGTTAAGGAGGATTTGTGCATGGCGGTGGTGTCCGACATGGCGATGGTGGAAAGGAAAGGAAGTTGTGGAGTGGAAAGGAAGAGTGGAAAGAAATATTTTTTTTTAATTAATAGCCAGCTCAGCGGCCCCGTCAGCATCCCAGTCAGCCGGTTACGCAACAACTCAGCCGCCACGTCACAAAAACTAACGGAAGGTTAACTTCCCGTTAATTTTCCACCCACTTATGTAGTTGGGATTATATTTTACAATTTCGATAGTTGGTCCTTATATTTGCCAATGGGCTATAGTTGGGATTATATGAGGCCAATATTCCTTTAATAAATTAGATGCTCGTAACAACCGTAGATCATAACAGAAAACTTATAATCATTGTTATTAACTCGTTATAACTTAAAATAACGGCCAATTTAATTCATTAACGGTTGTTTCAATTCACGAACTATTAAACGCTAAACGTTTCGATTAAACCTATAAACAGGACTTGAATCAACTTCTAAACTCGTCCCTAACATCAAACTTCACTAATATACTCTCTTTGATCTTGAATTTGTTCGTTAAAATCCGTCTCCGGCCAAACCTCAGTTCACCGTCAAATCATAACATTTATAGGTAATAATTATATGGTTTTTAATCATTTTTAGCCGATTAACAAAAACCCTAACAAAAATTAAGCAAACATGAAACCAATTTGCCCAATTGAAATGCTAGGGTTGGAGGTAGAATATGAACATGAACGTGTATAATATAAATATCGTTTGTTTCCATTCTTGTAACAACAAACAGACTTGGTCACTGGTTAAGTCTCTTGACTTTGAGCCTTAAGACCCAGGTTCGAACCCGGGTCAACACACTTTTTTTTGTTTTGTTATTTCTTTCACACCTTTCTATTATATTTATAATCAAATTAAATTTGTTAAAAATTATATTAAATCAAACAAATAGTTTTAAGTTAAATAAAAGTAATTATAAATTAAATCTTATCATTTTTCATCTAAAAGCCAACCTTTTGTTTTCGTTTCTAGACAAACCATTATTATTATATTATTTTAGTTGCAATTTTGTTAATGTCTAAAATACGTTAAAATAATAATATTCGGAATAAATTATACCGATAAATTCGATGTTTCATGAATAATACAACTCTCAAATTAATAATAAACTAGTAACTAAACGTTATTAAAATAATAATAAATCGTTAAATTTTCGTCAAAGCTGAAAATAATATTATCTATATCTATATTTATATCTATATATATAGTACGTATAAAACATTTTAGAGGTATATAATGATCATTTTGCACAAGTTTGAGACTCTGCTAAACTTAAATGATAGAGACGCAGCTAAAATTAAACACCCATGTATCCGGCGTCGTTCCATTGTATCTCCAGCACCTTTTAAAGACGTTTAATTGCAATTAAAGCTTCCCAATCATCATACGACGTTCCAATTAGCCATCCTTGTAACCCTAATTCTCTCCAATGACACAAGCGAATGTTTAATTGCAATTAAGCGTCCTCGTAACCCCTAATTCCCCAATGAACTCTGTTGTTATATTATATTAAGTTGTATAACTATGATAGATGGTTTATTGCACTTGCTTCAGTCCCCCCCCCCCCCCCCTTGCAATTGCTAAAGCCAGGTTCGTTTTTTTTAGTTTGTGTAAGTACGATTTGTTTGGTTTAATTTATAAACTATTAAATTCTGGGGTTAAACCATTGAATTTTCTTCAATTCTTGGCAGACACGGCAAGAATCCGGTCAATTTTTACCAGGTATGCGTTTATTCCGTTTGTTGAATCCTGTTTTTGGCTAATTTTGTTGATTATGTTTGTTTGGGTAATTTTTACAGTAAATCTAGAATTACACAGTAGTCGGTTTTATTTAATCCCTATTGTGTTTAGTAATTCTTAAGATAATAGCTGTTTTTGGTTAATTGTGTTGAATCCAGTTGTTGCTCGCTCTGTGTTTGCTCTTTACACAAGTTAAGTTTGCTTTGGTTGCTGGAATCACAATAGCTATATGTTTTATTGATACTAGCTATGATATAATAATGTCTTCACATTAAGTTTAGGAATGACGCAAACGCAGAATTAAAGAATTGAGGGTTACAGAATACTAACGAATGGATGAGGTGGAAAACCTTATCTATTTATTTTTAAGATTATAGATTTTTTAATTCCGTCTTTTGCATTGTTGTTTATGTTTGCGTTGTAATGTAGCTCATAAATTGGAATTCTAAATGGATTGTAAAGACTCAAAAAATAGCTTAGAAACAATCTCGACTTCATCACTCAATATTAGACCAGGACTAAGTTACACGTACCAGTTTACATTCTCGGGTCAAGAAGGAACACTATGGTGGCATGCACATAGCTCATGGATTAGAGCAACGGTTTATGGTTCCATTATTATTCACCCGAAACTAGGAGATTCTTACCCGTTCTGAACCAAATCGCGAGCCGGTCATTATGCTCAGTACGTATCTGTAAACACAATTTTTTTTAAAGAAAAAAAGTATAAATAGAAATGTACTTTAGCTTAAGTCAATGTTGTTGTTATTAGATGAATGGTGGGACGCGAACCCGATTGATCTTATTAACGGAGCGAGAAGAACCAGTGGAGCTCCAAATGTTTTCAATGCGTTTACCATTAGCGGTCAACCGAGCGATCTTTATAACTGCTCAAGCAAAGGTTTGTTTCAAGTTTCAACAATGATATAAAAAAACATAATCTTGTTAGCAAAAACTAACGATACATTGTTTTTTGAACATAGACACTATAACAGTTCCAATAAGTTCAAGAGAAACAACCCTCGTACGGGTGATTAAACGCCGCGTTAAACCAGCAGCTGTTTTTCAAAATCGCTAGCCACAACTTAACCGTCGTGGGAGCTGATGCTTCATATTTGAAACCCTTCACAACCTCGGTTTTAATGCTCGGACCATGACAAACCACGGATGTATTAATAAAAGGTGATCAAGCACCGGGTCGATATTATATGGATAACACGCGTACGCAAGTGCACAAGGCGCACCGTTTACAACGCCACCACCACCGCCATTTTGAAGTACACGCCCACTAAGGGAGTTTCGTCTAAACCAATTATGCCCGCCCTACCATGTTATAACGATACCAATACGGCCACCGCTTTCACCACCAGTTTTAGGAGTCGGGGCAAAACCCTGGTTCTTAAAACAATCAATGAGAATCTTTTCATCACCGCTAGCCTTGGGATCAACAAGTGCCCGCCAAAAGCCAAGGCGAGTACGTGTCAAGCACCAAACGGGAACCGCTTCCCTGCAAGCATGAACATTGTGTCTTTTGTGCTACCGTCCAACTTCTCATTGCTGCAAGCACACCACCATGGCATTCCCGGGGTTTTCACAACCGATTTTCCAGCTAACCCTCCGGTTACCTTTGACTACATGGGTAATGTTAGTCGGGCTCTATTGGCAACCAATACGCGGGACCAAGGTTTATAGACTGACATATGGGGATAAGGTGCAAGTGGTGTTGCAAGGAACAAGTATTTTCACAAGTGAAAACCACCCGATTCATCTTCATGGATATGATTTCTATGTTGTTGCAGAAGGATTCGGGAACTTTAACCCGAAAACTGATACTTCTAAGTTCAACCTTGTCGACCCGCCTCTTAGAAATACAGTTAGTTTACCTGCCAACGGGTGGGCCGTTATCAGATTTGTTGCAGACAATCCAGGTAAATAAAGGGAAATTAATTTGGGCATGCATGGGTCGATTTGGGTCGGTTTTGGAAAAAACGAATTTTTGAAAGCAGTTCAGTTTTGATTTTTTGGTTTTTATAACAGGTTAGGTTCGGTTTTGCCATTTGGGCTACCATTTTTCTTATTGATTGTGCTTTACTCTAGATCTATGTAATATGAACAATATAATCACAAGATACAGGTTCCAATCATTAATCATATAATAAACTTATAACTGTTGGTCATACTTTTTATATAATGTTTCGCTTTTCTTTTGTAGGAAGTTCAAAGAATAAAAGCCGAGCACGTAGATGATTCTTGTGTAGTTATGAATGATTGCGTACGTTAAAGGTCACCCGGGTTTTTGGTGCTGGTTTTCTCAAAAAGGTACATATCATCATCCTTTCTGAAACGACACAGTCTATAAGTGCGGTTATGAATGATCATCACCCGCTTTGAAACGACCATCAGTTTCAAAGCAAAAGTTTCTCTCAAATTTGAACTCTTAGTTTGTGCATATTCAGCCGAAGACAGGTAAAACCTAAAGTCGGTTGAGATGGTGTCGTTAAAAACGAAATGTGTCCATCTTAGTAAAAACGAAACAATGTGATGTTTCCTCCATGTTAGGAAAAGGAAACATGCTTACATTCTCGTAAATACCACATAAAGATACCAATAGGTGTTGTATAAAGAATGTGATGGCTTGTGACAATATATTGATATTATTACATTCTCGTAAATACCACATAAAGGAACCATTAACTTTGACCATCCAATACTCTAATTTATATTTTGACCATTCGACATGATGTGTGTTTTGGATTAAGGGGGTAAGGTGACCTGTGATTGTGGAGGCTGGAAGCAAGCAGGCTGAACTGTTGAAGGTACCATTTCTCTAAGTGACATCTTCGGGTTCCTGTTTAGTTGATCTATCCATAGCTCATCACTATTCTTTCAAGCTTACAAATGCAGTTTTGCCCTATGTTTTCATAATGTTTATTGATTTTTGAGAGAAATGGCATGTAATGGATAAATACCAGATCTATTTGACTATTAAAGGCATATTTTAACTGATTGTATTGTTTTGGTTAATTGTGCATATGGGTGACTGAAGCTCCTTATTACTTGAATGTTTTAGTCTTTTATACAGCAGTAATAATGGGGGTGTTTGGATTAGCTTTTTGAATGTGATTGTGCGGTATTGAATCACCACAATCCACTAAAAGTGGTGCCAACGATCAACATGCCATCAGGCTCTAGACTTAGAGAAAAGAGCAATGCAGTGAAAGCATTTGTTTTCAGAAACCAGATTATGCCATGTGTTTGCACAATGTAATGCCATTGCCCTGTGGTTCACAGCAGTAAACGGAAGCCATTATGTTTCATATTTAAACGTGCTCGCCACAAACCATGGGCTTCCTACTAAAACTAATAAACGCAAGCGTTTAAACTTTCAGCCTATACTAAAGTTTTTTTCAATGTATAAGCCAACATAAATTACTTATATACCAGTTACGTTCATTACCTTAAAAAAACACAAAAAATATGTTATTGTGTTTAATTATTATTTTTTTTTTGCCTAATGTTATATTAAATTCTTACCTTTTGTATTGTAGGAATTACTGTTTTTTATGATTTAATGACTTATACAAGATAAGAGTCTTAATAATTTCATATTAAAAAGTGAATACTTTAAATTTTGTATTTAATCTTATTTTTAATTTAAAATATAAACTATATTTAACACTTTAATTCTTGAAAACCATTTATGATTTTTAAAATCTTTCACTTTCTGGCTATAATTATAACTTATATTATATTTTAAATAATAATAATAATAACAATAATAACAACAACATGCTCAAAAGCTTATAAACTAATTTATATAATCTTACTATCCTATTTTTTTTTATTAAAATTGGTTTTTTCACATAATAAGCAAATGTTTAAATGCTATAAGTTTTGGGCAACCATCTCACAATGGTAATTTTCATTACCGGCCATACGATGTTACATGCTTATGTGCATCAAATCTAGATAATTATCTCTCAGAAAAAATACATGTGAATATGCCCAAAATATCTAACGATTGCTACTATCTAAAACCTATAATGGTTTCATATTTGTTTTGGATGTTTTGTTGCTTTGAAAAAGTGAAGCCAAATTATCTGACGATCGCTACTATCCAAAACCTATAACGGTTTCATGTTTGTTTGGGATGTTTTGTTGCTTTGAAAAAGTTAAGCTGTTTTTTATATTTAAAGTATTGTTTTTTATGTTTTAAAGTACTTTTTCAGTTTTTATGGATTAACATTGTTTTAAACTCTTAGTATCCGGTTTTTTTTTGCTTATCTTTGTTTAAACCTCTTGCAACCTATATTACTTTATAATATAATATATTTATTTTAAACTTTGTGTATTGTTTATTTAAGTATTTATACGAGTTGTATCAATTTTTTTAAAAACACTATTATTCTTAAAAATATAAATCCCTATATCAAATTAATATTAGTACTGTGTTATTAGTAAGAAAAGTTGATTAAATAAATTTTAAACATTATATACAAGGAAAATTTTTAGAGATTTATGTCGTACTTTCTAGATTAAAATTAGAGATAGAGTCAGTCTTCTAATATTTCTAATATTCAATGAAGAGGGTAACTAAAAATGTCATATATGAAGAAATTTTAGATATTAGTGAAAATTTACCATTTCATTTTCTTTTTCTTTTTTTATTTTATGAAAAATTTATTTTATTCAACGTTGTAATACATATTCATATTCATTCATCTAATACCAAATTAGTATAAGTATTTCACATTTTTTTGTTCTTTTGTTAATATAGTTTACCCAACCCGTATATACACGAGTATTTAACCTAGTTACTTATATACCAGTTACGTTCATTACCTTAAAAAAACACAAAAAATATGTTATTGTGTTTAATTATTTTTTTTGGCCTAATGTTATATAAAACTCTTACTTTTTGTATTGTAAATTGTACCGAATATAAATTTAACTATAGCAAATGTCGGTATCATAACAATTTGAACCTCTACCGAGCAATTCCCTTTTGTGCCCCCGCCGCAACACGCGGGCTCTCTACTAGTAATATAAAATGCCTTAAATAATAAAAGATATATTAAAATAATGCTTAATCCCTAAAACCTAAAATATTTAACTTTTATAATTCCGTTAGTTAGTCTTTAATTTTGTAATTTTAATTATAGTTCGTGAGATTCGATTGCTTCAGTTTCGTTAGCGCTCTTTCGGTTTTATTTCAAGTTTATCTTCAATTTCAAGGTGAGTTTCTTACACCCCCTTTTTAACGTTTTTACATTTTCAGGGGTAGCATATATATCCTATCCAAAACGATTATTTAGTTATTCGTTTACAAAACTACAATTCATATCATGGACTTGTGTGTTTACTTAATTACTTGCTCAAAACTTACTTGCACGTGGTATCCTTAATAAGTATGATCATACGCCCCCCCTTGCACTAAGAACCATTTTATTATGAGTGGAAAAGGTCCTCATTATCCGAGTACGTTGGTTGTTACCAATTGGAAAGGACCTTACTTGTGCGATTATCCGAGTACGTTGGTTGTTACTAACTGGAAAGGACCTTACTTGCTCGATTATCACATGTTTCATGAAATTGTATAGTTTTTATGTATGTATATCAAAACTTGTGTGAACTCATCAACTATTCGTTTAGTTAACTTTATTTTATATATATGCTACATGTACAATCATTAGAGGATGATATTCAGAGAAGACATTAGTACTTAGGATATTTTTAACAAAGACAAATTGTTTAGTTGTGTTTATTTTTCTTGTATTTCTTTGTTTTCAAACTTGTGTATTTGATGTTGAAATTAATTAATAATAATATTGTTGCTTAATAGTGTCACATGTGTTTTGAGTAATCTGTACACCACACTCGGGCGTTTCCGCTTAAGGCAGGGTGTTACACAAAGATCAGTGTTATTCATTTTATTTAAGCCAGATATGGCTCATCCAGATATGGCTCCTCAGGATGAGAGGATTAGGCATGATTTGCCAAACCTAAACCTCTTTGAGGACATGGTTGAGGATAGAAATTTTTGGAGACGTAAAATTAAGGTTAATGATTTTTAGGGAGAAAGTACGACCTTAGGGATTACTCTTTACCTTAGTTTTGGTCACACGCCATTATGTTATTTTCTTCTCATATATTATGTAGTTTCTTTTTTTTTGTATTTCATTCTTATTATTTCAATATATTTATATATTATTATCATCATTATTACTAAGCGTTATTATTAATTATATTACTGTTGCACTTTGATTGCGTTTTATATTCTTTCATACATATGATTTTTAGAGCTGGGGGTCTCTCTGAAAGTCACCTCTCTATTTTATTGGATAGAGGTACGGCGTGCCTACATCCCACCCTTTCTAAACCCTTCTTATAGCTTTGCTATTGGTGGAATTTTCCACTTGATATGGATGATTGATTTAGTTTAGAAATGAGTGTTAAAAACGATAGTATAAAAGTGAATAACTAATATAAATTCATGACAACGAGTGCTAAAAACGATACAACCAAGACTTCAAAGATTTATTGTGTATTTAGTTTATAAAAATATATATACGATGTTTGGCCTAAAATATTTTTATTCGGATAATTGGTTAAC
Organism: Bidens hawaiensis; assembly: GCF_021521415.1. Classification (NCBI taxonomy): domain Eukaryota; kingdom Viridiplantae; phylum Streptophyta; class Magnoliopsida; order Asterales; family Asteraceae; genus Bidens; species Bidens hawaiensis. Next base: position 62,810 of record NW_027500402.1, read on the forward strand.
AAAAGAATATTATATATTTGTTATAAACCAATACTTTTTATATTAAATAACGTCTATTAGTTTTACAACGAATATTTGAAACCAAGTTATTGAAATGATTATAGGATATTTTGAAACGTTCGATTCAGTTGCGATTTTCTAAAACAATAGAAGTTCGTAATTTAATTATTATAATTATGATAAATAAGAAACATTAAGATAGACGAGTTAAGTTAGGATACAATCCTATTTGTACCTATGTTTATGTATTAATATCATTTGTATTAAGCATAAAAATCCAGTTATCATTAGATGATTGTTATTAAGATCTTGACATTAACTTGTTGTGTATCACCTCATATGTGTTATTTGTGCTGAGATAAATGTGAATTTCTCACAATCTCCAGTTTTTAAATGTTTTTAATGTTTATAAATGTTTTTGGTGGAAGAACACGTTTCATAAATTGCATTTTATGTTTACAATCGTATTAAATGGGATGAGTTAAATTAGTTTTGCATAAAATTCCCGGTATAAATTACAAAGTCGTTATAACAGTTAACCTCAAAGTAGGACATAGAAAATATTAATAGATCTATTGGGGTGACGCGCCGTCACTTTCCAATCGCTCTGGGTAAAGTTGTGACAAATAGTTTGAGTATCGTATGCTTCGGGTTATTGATTTAACAATCATACATGTGTCATATTCTTATCTTGTTTATGACTAATACGATTTGTTCAAAGAAATAAACTGTTAATATCATAAACTTTGAAAAAAGTTTTGTTTAAGGTGACATTCGTAAGAACTCGAAGAGAAATTAATGTGAAAATATGCTTTGTCATACTAGGAATTAAAAGGGTTATATTTTTACGCTTTGGAAATTAAAACCAAAATTTGACTTCGGGCCGATAAGGATGAGGAAAAGATTGTTGAAATTTACTTTTGTAACTAAAGACGAAAAGTGTAAATATTTAAAAAAAGAAAATGTTTTGATTTGAATATTCGGTTTATAAATTGAGAACTCACCAACCATGTGTTGACATATTTGAAACATGTTTTTCAGGTAACTGACATGGAAACTTCGTGAAGGAATGTGGGAAAAACGGGTGTCCTGTTCGAACCCGAAAATGTTGGACAAAACGTTTTAATAAATATGTACATGTAAATTCGTGTTTGAATATTTTAAATTAAAAATAAATATCCAACTCGTATAAATGTTCACGTCTGAATATTATTGGCTAAACAGCGTCTGTCACCGTCAAAACTAACATAACTAAGTCTTCCGTGTTTAAATTAATGGTTTTGGGGTGTGACATTTGATCTCTAACCGGGCCCGATAATAAGATCAAATTAACATCAACTAATAATATATTGAAATTTCTAAAACAAATATAAAAATACATGCAAAACTTTAAAACCAAGATCTTTCGCCTCTAACCGGAACATGATGAAAAAAAATGGAAGCCGAACAAACCACGGGTATGAAAATAATAATTAACTCAAAACAGAAAATATAAAAAAAAACGAAATACCAATTTACCATTGTTTTACTAGACAAAATAGACGTGGTTAGAAAAAAAAAATACTAAAATGATATGTTTTTGAAATGTCAGTATCCAGTTGCAATAATTCAAAAATGGTACTAAAGTTGTGTAATTGAATAAACCACATGTTTAAAAATGGCACTTAACTCTAATTTTTATGCATGAGGGCTATGATTTTATGGATGAGAAAGATGAAGTATTGGTGTGGGACCCCAAGTTTAAAAAAAAATAGCACTTATGGAGTTAGTGTTCCGTTAGTTTGGGAGTGACAGAAAAAAATAAGTTAATAGTTTGGAATCGAAGTGGTGGTAAACATTTCTTTAGTTGAAAGTGTTCCCGACCAATGAGTGAAAGTTAAGAGTATTTAAATTTAATAACCCTAGTTTAAACGGATAAAAAGGTCATCCTTGTGTGTGTGTTATACTTAGAATTTTGTTCGTCATCTTCACCCAACTCTTGTTTATTTAAATGAATACCTACAATTTTGTTCTCTCTCTTTCTCTCTCTCTCTACTTCATCCTTTGAATGAAAATAAAATGTTCTAGGATTAACCCGAGGGGTTGATATGAGTCCGGATTAACCTGATATTCTCACTTCGCCAGCTTCAACATGTTGTTCTACATCTTTTATCAGGCTAGGGTTTAGGTCTTTTATCAAAATATAATAGCACTTATGGAGTTAGTGTTCCGTTAGTTTGGGAGTGACAGAAAAAAATAAGTTAATAGTTAGAAATCAGAAGTGGTGGTAAACATTTCTTTAGTTGAGAGTGTTCTCGACCAATGAATGAAAGTTAAGAGTATTTAAATCTAATAACCCTAATTTAAACGGATAAAAAGGTCATCCTTGTGTGTGTGTGTTATACTTAGAATTTTGTTCATCTTCACCCAACTCTTGTTTATTTAAACGAATACCTACAATTTTGTTCTCTTGTCTTTACTCGTACACTTGTTTTTACTTTCATTCTTAAATCAATTTCTCTTTACGATTTTTAGACGGTCACAATCTTTTTATACGTTAATGTATATATATATATATTTTAATTACACAATAAAAACAAGCATTCGATTCTCTATAATTTGGCTATAATATTGCTATATTTTTAATTAAAAAATTAACATATTACGTGATTGCCAATGTTTGCATTTACCGCTGCACGAACACAATCTAGTTATTACATATGTCTAACCCGCCACCGGTGTGTACCACCCCTAAATCTCTAACCATTTCTTGTTGGTTTGTTTATTTAGTATCAAATTATTTATTATTTTCTTTAGAAGTTAGAAATGGAAGTATATGGCATTTTTGTTATAAATAAACTCCTGGTTATTTATAAATTCGATACAACATTAAAAACCACCTAGATAATTATTTCAAAACCTAAAATTACATTAAAAAGAAACAAGAACCTTTTGTAGTTCTTCAGTCATGGACCAACAAGCCCTTTTGTTGATAAGAATGCCTATAGCAAAAGGACTTCACTCTCTCAAGTGCTTCATCAAGAAAAGATGGTTCTGCAGCAAATGTTATCCTCACCCAATTCTTTAGTCCCACCGTAACTCCTGAAAAAAATGCGATTATGTTCAAAGTTCAACCCATTTACTTATAAATGACTTGGTTTGCGAAAGTGTTTCAAATGTTTAAAACCTCCTAAATCGTTTTACTTCGATTTTTGGTTATAGTTTTTATCGTAGCCAAATGTGTTGTTGGGACTGAAATACTGAACCAATTTGCGCGCGTGATAAAAATTACCCATTTTACCGGCCCGTTTAATGATCTTTAACGAGCTGACACACTTGGGATTGGCTCGTTAATGAGCTCCAATAGAGCCTAAACAAGCCTGATATTTATATGATATTTAGTTTCTTTATTTTTTTTAGAACGACGACTTTCTTATATTTAGGCTACCGCACCCTCCAAATTTGGAGAGCCCCGATTGCCCCACTCTGGCCAGACTATGTTGTCTTAACCGGGCTCACGCTGGCTTCAGAGTTTGGCTTGGGCGTTCCCTCAGAAAACCATATTGCCGACTGCCACTTGACAGACGTTGTGCCACCACAAGAGTAGAACTCTCTGGCGTAACACACGGTGGGACGAAAACCCGGGTGGGCTCAGGATTCGAACTGACAACATTTGCACATGGCTTAGCTCAAATCAATCATTGCCAATATCCACCCAAATATGACACAAGTGGGATTCGAACTTGAGTCTCCACTAAAGAACCCAAGCCTCTTACCATTAGGCCACAAGTGGGGGATTATATGATATTTAGTTATAATATGAATTATATATTTGCATAAAAATAATCCATTTCTTACAAAATTTTGATAATATATATCGTGTTATATTATTTTTTTTATATATAATTATAATTAAATAATCTAGTTATAAAAAACAATTGAATTTTAAAAACTGACTTTGAATACGATTCGAATTCGAATAAATATGCTAAAATCGATTTGAATTGGGTTTGAATTCAGGTCTATTTGAATAAGACCAAAAAAGCTAACAAAAAATTAAATTATAATGATAAAAATGTTCTAAAAGAACTTAAATATATAAGAAGAAAACCCTAAAAACTAATGTCTAGTAAGTTTTAGACAATTCAAAAGCCCATATATTATAAAATTATATATAATGTGAATTTGGGTTATTTAAATCGAACCAGTTCGAGATATATAAATTCAAATTAGCAATTTGGTTTGAATAAGGATTCATTTCAAAGAACCCAAAATTCCAATTCAAATGGGTTATTTGAATACAGTTCGGCTTGAACTTCGGGTTATTCGAGTTCGATTCAAATAATGAACCCTAACTAGGCGGGTGCCTCGAGCGATGCAGCGAGAAATAAAGAATTTGGTAATCACGTATAGATTTATGGGCGTTTATTGTTCTACTTGAAACCGTGAAATCGTTTGTCGGTATATGTAGATTAATAATTCTTATTTTAAACTCAATTTATTATAGAAGTACAAACCAAATCGTTGGTAATGATTCAGTTTGGTTAGTTTAAATTCTCAACGGTCCGGTTTCAGTTTTCAACGACAACATACCATTACTAACGATTAGGCTCACAGTTTAATCCAAACCCATCAAAACTGGACCACAAACGCCTATACATAAAATGTTATTTTTATAACTTAAACAAATTATGGCAATACCATACTTAAATTAGAAAATAAAATGCTCGTTTTTATGGTGCAATTTTTTTTTAAAAAATATTAACGTACGAAAAAATTATGACCGTTTAAAAATCGTGGGGGAAGTTGGGTTAAAATTGAAACAAAAAAGAGTAGATAGATAAAAGATAGAGGTTGAATTTGTAACTATTATTTAAATTTACATAAAGTTGATTAAAGTAGAGGGACCAAGATTGTAAGTATATTGGTAAAATATGAAAGACACCGTGATATTTGTGTTACAAATGACCACTTCGTCCCTCTTTAATCTTGTACCATGTGCTTTAACAATTGTAAAATCCTTAAAATCTATCGTCTTAATTTGCCCTTCACTTCTATTGTATATAGTATATAGATATATATATAATAAATAAATATAAATATATATTAATATAATTGATAAATAACAAACGTGCCGAGCCCAAGCATTAGAAATGGAGCTCAAAATGAGCCGAGTGAGAGCTGGGCTCTCTCAGGTTAAACGCGCCAAGCCGATACTCGGCTCGGCTCGCTTACACTCCTAATATGACCACAAGTGAAACCTGGAATATTTCATAATTTCTCACCTGGAAGAAGGATGATGGATTCTTCTTTAGCGAGTTTGAAACAGAAATCGATGTCGTCTTTGATATCTTTCATTAATGAAACATTTAATTTCACCATCACAACCATTGATCCTTGTGGTTTGGTTGGGCACGTTAAGCAAGGAATATCTTTTATTTTCTTGTAACAAACATCTGATGCATGTTTCAGTATGCTCAATGTTCTAGTGAAGAAAACTTCACTTGTTTCCTTTATAATTTGAGGCACTGCTGCCTGAAAGCAAAAGAGTTTAAATTTAACTTCAAATATCTAAACAAAAGTTAATTCATGTAGTTAAAGTACAACCAAATAATCTTTATTTACAACTAGAAGTTGTGTCCCTCTTATTTCTATACATATCAACCTTTTTATCTAGTTAACAAAGAAGTCTGAATTAAAATTTTGGGAAGAACGAGTGGACATGAACATGTGTATCATTTGTTCATTTATGTTTGTTAATTTGCGTTTGTTTAAGTTAGCTCATTCATGTTTGCTATTATATTCGCTTAGATATTTTAGGCCCATTAAAATTAAGCCTGGCTTTAATAACACTTTAGGCGCAACACATTGTTGTTCCCGTAATCCCATTTACTTATAATTAGCTCAGCTATGTTCATTAATCTATGTTCAGCCCGTGAACCGTTTGTTTATATTGTTAACGAGCAAAAATAAACAAACATGACACGTTCATTTTCTTCACGAATGAACACGAACAATAAAACGCTATGCGTTTATGTTTGTGAACTGTTTCTTATATAATGAGTGAACATAAACAACACAAACACGTTCATCTTCTTAATGAGCGAACACAAACAAGAAAACTTTTCTTGTTATTGTTTGCGTTCTATTGTTTGCCAGTTAAAGGTAAGCGACGAATACGAACATACTTCGTTCGTGTCCGTTAGGTTCATTTGCATGCCCTTCAACCAAGTGTATGTTAAACTAAAATGTTTTCACAAGTGGATCACAAAGCAGAACATGAACTCAGATTCTGAACCTGCAGTTCCTTCTCGACTAACAGAAAAGAAAAAACAGCTTATCTGGGCTGCAAGTTTCTTAATCACACACACCAAATTAACTAACGCACGGTTCTTGTATTATTGATAAAAAGAACAAAGTGAAAAAACTCAACAATACATCGATGATGGGTATATTTATAACCATCAGTTCTAATCCTATCATATATCAAATACAAAATTTGAATTAAACACATATAGGATTAAACATAGAAAAGACTATAACATATTAAGATAAGACTAACTAATCTATAATAATAAACGAATTATTATTATATTAAATCTCCTCCAGCCACCCCATGAGATTTTACCGAACCGCCCTTAATCATATCGCAACGTTTAATACTCCCTCTCGATATTAGCTTCCACCATGCCAATATCGCTGCAAAACTTCATAACCTTTTCTTGAGACAAACTCTTTGTGAACATATCCGCAACTTGTTCCGTTGTGTTGACATATTTGAAGTCAATCTCTCCTTGCAACACTTTCTCACGAATAAAGTGATAGTGAACTTCAATATGTTTCGTTCGAGCATGAAACGTAGGATTCTCAGCTAACATAATCGAGGATATATTATCTCCAAGGAACGTTACCTTAGCACTCGTCTTTTGATTCAACTCCTTCATGAGTTGCACTAACCAAGTACTCTCTTGTGCCGCCATCGCGGCTGCTCGGTATTCAGCTTCGGTGGTAGACAACGAGACGGTTGGTTGCCTCTTACTACACCAAGCTACCGCTCTTCTTCCCATGATGAACACATACCCCGTCGTCGAACGTCAGGTAGGCACATCTCTAGCATAGTCGGCATCACAGTAGCCGATTATATTCAAACTCGAATCCCTCTTAAACTTTACACCATAAGTCGGAGTAGTTTTAACATACCTCAACACTCGACGAACAACATCTAAATGAGGTTTCAAAGGCTTTTGCATGAACCGACTAAGCACACCTACCGCATATGTGACATCGGGCCTTGTTAGCGTAAGATAAATAAGATTTCCTACAAGCCTTTGGTACATAGTGACATCATTTAACTCACTTCCTTTTATCAAATTGCAGTTGCAGATTCACATCCATGGGTGTAACAGCGGGTTTTGAGCATTCTAAACCAAATCTTACTAAAAGATCCACCACATACTTATGTTGGTGTAGAATAATGCCATCATCTTCATATTTTAACTCTAGACCCAAAAAATGGCTTAACCGACCCAGATCTTTCATCCGAAACCGAGTGTTCAAATTCACTTTTAGTTGACTTAAAACAGGAACTAAGTCACCGGTTATGATTAAATCGTCTACATACACCAACACCACCGCAACATGTTTGCCTTCGGTTCGAACAAACAAACTCGTGTCAGCTAAAGTCGGTACAAAACCATTTGCCTCCAAGAACTCACCGATCTTCCCGAATCAGGCTCGCGGTGATTGTTTTAGCCCATACAACGCCTTCTTTAATTTGCAAACATGACTCGGAAATTCTTCGTTTACGAACCCATTCAGCTGTTCCATGTAAATAACCCGATCAAGATCATATAAAAACGCATTGCTTACGTCCATGTGCCACAAATCCCATTGCTTACTCGCAACTATGGCTAGAACAACATGAACGGACGCGAGCTTCGCTACAGGACTAAATGTCTCCTCATAATCGATTCCGAACTCCTGAGAAAACCCCCAAGCTACCAAGCGGGCTTTATACCGCTCTATTGACCCATCTGCTTTTCGCTTAATCTTGAAAACCCACTTGCATGAGATTGGTTTTACACCCTCTGGTTTCTGAATTAGTTCCCATGTTTGGTTTTCTTGGAGTGCATCTAACTCGGTTTTCATGGCTTGTTCCCACTTCTTATCTAATAATGCATCAGCAACAGATTCTGGTTCGGCTTCTAGCTCTTCGACTAATGCAACATTTGCATATTTTGGATTAGGCCTTTTTATTCTCTCGGATATGCGAATAGAGGATGGACCCGTTTCGGATTCAACTGTTAAATTTTGGCCAGTTTGCTGACTTGGCGAAAAACCCGTTTGCTAGGCTGTTCGTCTTGGAGACCCACTTTGAACCGATACAGTTGGACTTTCAGCCGAGTCTAACTCATTTTCAACTTCTTCCAACTGTAGAGAAACTCTTCCGTCTAATTCGTTCTTTAAATCATTTGAATCTGGTAGTGGTTCATATTTAGTTGACCACCATGAAGACGCTTCGTCAAAAATTACGTTTCGGGACACGTAACATTTCCCGGTTACCGGTTCGCAACAACGCCACCCTTTCTTTTCGTTGTCATACCCAACAAGTATGTATCGAACCGCTTTCTTTTCCAACTTGTGTCTTAGATGACTCGGGAAGAACACGTAACACACGCATCCAAAAACTCTAAAATGACTAACATTCAGCTTAATCTTGAAGAGTCGTTCAAATGGTGCTTCATAATCCATACCTTGCTGTGGCAAATGGTTACTCACGTACGTAGCCGTTTTCATACCTTCGACCCAAAATCTTCCGGGAACATTCTTATTGTGCATCATACTTCCACACAACTCTGTTAGGTGACGGTTTTTCCTTTCAGAAACGCCGTTTTGTTGAGGCGTATTTGAACACGTAAGTTGGCGCTTTATTTTGTGTTCTTTCAAATAATCCGAGAACTCTTTCGATATATACTCTCCACCATTGTCAGATCTTAGACACACAATCGAACACTTGGTTTCTTGTTCGGCTTCTAATTTAAATTCTTTGAAACATTCAAATGCCTCCGACTTTTACTTCATAAAGTTAGTCCACAAATATCTTGAAAAATCATCAATAAACGTAATCATATACCGTTTACCTCTGATTGACGATTGTTTGACGGCACCGAACACATCGGTATGAACCAACTCGAGAGGCACGGTTGAATGGTGTTGTGAGCTTTCATATGGTTGTTCATGTGCCTTCCCATACTGGCACCCTCTACACACTATGTCGAGATTAACGTCTAGATTAGGCAGACCAATTGCCAATTGTTTTGTCATCATGAGTTTTAACTTGTCATAGCCCACGTGGCTTAACCTTTGATGCCAAAGATCTGAGTTATGATTGGTCTTCGTCTTTTCTACGAACGCGGTTCCGGCCGACAACACGTAAACAGACTCGTTCTTTTTCCCGTGCACTACAGGTTGTGATTTTGTCTCAAACTTATCGAAAATCATCACTTCTTTTAGCCCGAACAGAACGTACCTTCTGGTTTCAGTTATTTGGGGAACTGAAAGCAAATTCTTTTTCATTCTCGGAACATGGAACACATCCTTTAAAGGCAATTCGTTGCCTCCAACTCCCGGGAACAATTCCGCTTATCCGATGTGCTCGATCTTGTGTCGAGAGTTGTCGGCTATTACGACAACTTGGTTACCTCTATACTTTACTGGGTCTTTTAATCAAGACACATCACCGGTCATATGGTTACTACATCCGGAATCGACAATCCAATCTTGGATTCGATTATTCATTGTCTCGGTAGTTGCCACCATGGCTTGCGCCACTTCGACACTTTCTGTTTGCACAAACTGGGCTTCAGCATCCCATGTTAGTTCGACCCACGGTTCGGCTGCTGCCATGTTTCCTTCTTCTTGTGGCTTCAATGGACAATCCTGGGCAATGTGGCCTCGACGACCACAATTGTAACATTAAATGTGGGTTTCTTTACCCACCTGCTTGTTTTCTATCGCCATTCCACTCCTTTTGTTCCCGGCTTTTATTTCCACCTACCCTATGTTGGTCTGAGCCTTTCGATCGATTCCTAAAGTTTCGTTTAGCATATTACTTTTGACTTTCCTTTTGCTGCATATAATGCATCAGATTCTTGCTTCGCTGACCCCGACCCCGACATCGACACTCCACTCATTTGTTTAGCAAGTGCTTCTTGACTCGCAAGAAGATTCTCGAACTCGCCTAAAGTGGGTTGGGTTGGCCATCCTTGAACGGCTGCTATAAAGCTGTGAAACTCCTCAATCCATGCACAATAATTCGTTTCATCCGAGACTCGACAATTCGAGCATGCGGATCGAGATCACCAATCTCTCTACACAGAGACTTAACTTTGTGAAAATATTGTGGTATGGTTAGTTCTTTCTGAGTTACCGACAACAACTCGTTTTCCAACAATTGGAGCTTATCATCGTTTTTCTTGGAAAACAACGACGCCAACGCATCCCATGCTTGTTGTTTCGAGATCCCTTATATGTTCCAACAGCTCATCCTCAACTGTTGTTTTCAAAGTGAACATAGCTTTTCCCTTTTTAACTCTCCACTTGTAAACAGCACCATTCGTATCAACCCGTGGTTCGGCGGTACTTTCTCCGTTTACAACTTCCCAAAGATCCTGCCCCTGTAGGTACGAAACCATACAGGTTGACCACGTGTTGTAGTTGCTGTTGTTTAGTTTCCTAAACGCAGCGGACGCTTGAAATTCTGCCATAATGAATAGTAGTAATTCTGGTTCTCACACTTTGATTCTTCGATCTACAAGGGGGTCGATCACCCGAAAGTAATCGTCCGTGAACAAAGTTCTTGGCTGGACTTCGACCGATAAAATCAGTAACGTACAAACGTTTGTGAGCCTGGCGCTCTGATACCACTTATTAAACTAAAACGTTTTCACAAGTGGATCACAAAGCAGAACACGAACTCAGATTCTGAACCTGCAGTTCCTTCTCGACTAACAGAAAAGAAAAAACAGCTTATCTGGGCTGCAAGTTTCTTAATCAAACACAACAAATTAATCAACGCATGGTTCTTGTATTATTGATAAAAAGAACAAACTGAAAAACCTCAACAATACATCGATGATGGGTATATTTATAACCATAAGTTCTAATCCTATCATATATCAAATACAAAATTTGAATTAAACACATATAGGATTAAACATAGATAAGACTAACTTATTAAGATAAAACTAACTTATCTAATAATAAATGAATTATTATTATACTAAATCTCCTCCAGCCACCCCATGAGATTTTACCGAACCGCCCTTAATAATATCGCAACGTTTAATAGTGTAGACTATTTACCTGTATAAATGTTGCGGGAGCACCACAAATATCAAAATACTTCTTAAGGCGCTCAATAGTCTGACGAAAAATAACAGATTATGAAGCCATTTGCAATTTAGTTATAGCAGAAAGATGCTGATAATTCAACTTTAAACAACTATTTTGCACATAAATGTATATTTAATTATTTACCTTTGCATTCTTGAAAATGGCATTAGGGTCAGTTGTAACAAACCACCCGAGCCGCCAGCCTGGCACTATCCATCTTTTTGACAAAGACCCGAGTGTCAAAACGGGCACCATGGACCCAAAAACACCCATTGGCACAAACGGGTTTGATCCAAACGCTAAATGCCCATAAACTTCATCTGCTATAACTACAATCTTATGTTTCTTTGCGGTTTCAGCTATCTAATCACACATTTAAACAATATAATCCAAATTAGTACTGGAATAACTGAACCTAGACAAAAACTGACGGTTTGGTTTTATTTTTTTTCGTGAAAACTGAACTTTTGGTTTGGTTTTGGTTTTGTGTGTAATTAAAATTGAAAAAACCAAACCGAATTTATGTTTTGTTTTTATATATGGTTTCAAGCTTTAAGTAATTTATAAGAATTTAATAAAAAGTTTTGGCCAAATGTATAATTTTCAAGTAACTATTATTTAACGAAAAGATTTATGCCCAGATTCATTATTTTGGGCTAGTTTTTTTCGGCCCAAAAATTTCAAGATCATATGGTAAACCAAACGGTTTTAAAAAACTCAAAATCTAAATTTTCAGTTTTTGGTTCGGTTTAAGCCCAAAACCAACCCAAACCAAAAATTGAAAAACCAAAACCGAACTATTTTCAAAAACCCAAATATCCATTTTTTTTTTGGTTTTTGGTTCAGTTTAAGCCTAAAACCAACCCAAACCGGAAAAACCATAACCGAATGCTTTTCATATACCTAAAAATTGAAGTTGTGGTTTTTTGTTCAGTTTAAGGACAAAATCAGTCCAAATAAAAAAAAAAAACGAAACGAATGGTTTTCGAAAACTGAAATTCCAGTTTTTGGTTCAGTTTATGCCCAAAACTAACCCATACTGAAAAAACTGAAGCCGGACGGTTTTCGGAATCTCAAACATCAAATTTTGGTTTCTGGTTAAATACAAGGCCAAAACCGACCCAAAAAAAAAAAAAAAAAAAACCGAAATCCGAACGGTTTCAAAAGTTGAAAAACCCAAAAATAGAATTTTCGGTCTTTGGTTCAGTTTAAGCCCATAACCGACCCAAACCAAAATCACAAAAACCAAAACCGCATTGTTTTCAAAAACCCAAAAACCACATTTCCAGTTATTGTTCAGTTCAAGCCCAAAACCGACCCCATCAAAAGGCACACAAATACCTTCTTTAAATGATGATAACTATAAACATTCCCACATGGATTCCCAGGGTTAATAACTACAATAGCAACGGTATTCTGATCAGCCAATGCATCAACCGCATCAAGGTCAACCTCCCAACCGTTGTCAGGTAAAAGGTCAAAGTGTCGGACTTCAACGTTCCTAAACGCTGCAACCAGTTCATAGATTGGAAACCCGGGTCTCGGAATCAAAATGTTCGCGTTTGGTGATGCGAGAATTGATACTGCAACTTCTATAGCTTGTGTGCACCCTGCTGTTATGTACACATCATCCGGAGATAGCTTGTATGGGAGATTATTCGATAAATATTCACAGATTGCACTGTTTTGACCAAATGGAGATATAAGTTGAAGCTATAAGTTGACAATATTATTAAGTTTGGATTGTTGGTCCAAATTATTATAGCAATCTGAGGTTTAATTACAAGTAGAGACTCGCAACTGAAATAAACGAACTGGATCATAATAACTATGCAACCAGAAACTAATGTCTTTTTTTTTTATTCAAAATGTATGTGTTTTAGTGCATATTCTTCAATGTCCATCACAATCGAAGTTTTATATAATTTACTATAAAACGATTACAATAAAGTGGCAGGCAAGTTATAACTTATAAAAGTCAGTTAGGTTTTTTAAGTGCATGCAAAACCAAAACAAACCAAAACCGAACCGGAGATTCAAAATCGAATCTCCGGTTCGGTTTTGGTTTGTTTTGGTTTTGCATGCACTTAAAAAACCTAACTGACTTTTATAAGTTATAACTGAACTGGACACGTAAAAACCTAAAAGCCCGACTTTTGTTGTTGAATTCTGTAGCAACTTTGGGCTAAAAATAAATAAATAGTGCATCCTAAAAATTTTTGGCCTACGAACGTTTAATAATCAGTTAATCATTAATTAACAAAAAACATCGAGCCAAAATTCGTTATTTTGGGCCATTTTTTTCTTCTCAAAAGTTTTAAGCGCAAATGGCAAAACCAGAAAAACTATAACAGAATCGGAGTAACTGAACCCAGCCCAAGACCGGGGTTTTGTTTTATGCTTTTTAGAAAGCCGAATTTTCATTCTGGTTTCGTTTATGCATGTACCTGAAAACCGAACCAAATATTATAATTAAACTGAACCAGTAAAAACAGAAAACTAACCTTTGCTGTTGAATTTATGGATTATAACTTTTATTTTTAAACACCGGTAAATTATAAAAAAAGTAATGTATGGCGACACCATAAGTGTAGCTAAAATTCAATATTTTAGGCCACCTTTTATGGGTATGGATTATAATTTTTATTTTTCAGTGTTAAGTAAATTATAAGTGGTGTAGCCCAATAATTTTAGGCCAAAATGTGTCATAATCAATTAATTATTAATTAACGAAACATTTTAGGTCAAACTCATTATTTTAGGTATTTTCTTTCTTTCTGCCTAACAATATCTGGCTCAAATTACAAAATTAAAACTGGACTTTACATATTTTGGTTCGGTTTGAAACTTAATTTGGGAGATTTCATATCTTATTCATATAAAATAATTTCAATATTTTTCATTATTTTGGGTATAATGACAAATTACTTTCAGCTAACTTACCAGAAACAAATTTCTGGCACACAAGTTTTGATTTTTAGCAATCATAACGTTTTCGGCAAGAAAATCATGCTTTTCTTCTTTCGATGTTTTATGATTTATTTTCACCGAAATCTTGTTTCAACATATAATGTAATTCACAGCGTCCAATTATCATTTTTGCTAGAGGCGCTCTTGAGCTACACAAGATCTTTTTTTATGTTTCCTAAGCACCAAACGAACAAAGCCCGACTAAAAAGGTAACCCACCATCTCTTATTCATCATTTTCATAAAACCGGATTAAGATTGGATTCGATCTAGAGACTCTTGTGGCCTACGGCCCAAATTTTCACTTCCTCATGCCAGGTGAATTAAAAACTCGATTCGCATGTAACTTTTATTTAATACATTAAATATACATTTATTATATGTAAAGTTATAACAAAATAACTTAATATAATTTATATAATAGTATTTTTATTATATGAGTATGATAAAAAAAAATAATTGTATAATAAATATATATTTCATTATATTAAAACAATAAAACTTGAGCTTGCCTTATGAGTCGAGCTCAAATTTTAAAAACAAACTCTAAACAAGTCAAGCTAAAATCGACTCGTCTACACAGCATTTGTACAAAAAGTCGATGGTCATAAGTCTAGCCAAATTCACATCATACCTTCTTGTTTGAGGATGACCCACGGTAGGCGAATACCCGTTGAACTTATGGGAAACTAGAGTATCAACAACAGCATCTTCCGCAACCGAAGTGGTCCGAAAGCACGAAAACGCAGTCGGATCACCCATTCCAAGCGAAATCACTCGCTTTTCATTATCATTATCATCATCAAGACTCGCCATTAACATTCCAAGAACGCCTTTAATTGTAGGGGTTTCCATGTTAATAATTCTTTAGTTTTAGTTTGATGGGTATATATATATATATATGAGCAATTGTGTGTCTGTTTGAGACCAACAGATGGCGAAGAGAGGATGCAAATGCATACAAGTGGTGTTTATGATGATTCACCATTTTAATAGACATACATACGTACAAGTACAAATATTGGTGTCTAGAAGTGGTGGTTTTTTTAGGACTCTTGTTTGTGGTGTAAACATCTCCACGCGCCACATGCAATGCGTGCTTGGAAATGGGTTTTCAACTTTGTTTGATTCTTTGACAGGACTTTGATAGTTTGACGGCTAGCATCCATGAATTTCAATTAGTCTAGGTGTGTTGAACGGCAAATAGGGGTAATTTGAGGTGAAATTGGGCGAGAACACCCCTCCTACGGTGATAAGAGGGACGATTGGGGGGGGGGGGGGTCGCTGGATATGCTGAAGAAAAACTATTAATTGTTTGACTGTTGCTAACGGTCAAAATTAAAAAAAAAAAGTTAATTAACAAAATTAATATAAATAATCAACCAATTCAACAATTTTCAGCATTTCATATACCAACTCAACCTTCAAAAACCAATATCATCCAACTTTCTTTACCTAAATGGATTCAACAAATACTTTCGATATGGTAGAACAATTTATTGAGATCTCGCAAGAGGCGATCATATATCATTCAAGACCGCGTGGATGCGAATGATCGTTTGATGAAAAACTACTTCAACTACACACCTATATACAACGACACTAAGTTTAACGTCGTTTTTGGATGTCTAGGCGCTTGTTTATACGCATTGCGGAAGATTCGGAGCGGGAGTATCCGTATTTTCAACAAAAATGCCACGCAAGAGGATATTTAGGATTCACCGCCATCCAAAAGTGTACTTCGGCGCTACGCATCCTAGCATTAGGAAGCATGACCGACATCAACGACGAGTATTTAAAGATGGTGAAGAGAACGATGCGAGACACTTAGAGAATTTTCACACCGGTAAAATTTAGTTTGCTTTAAATTAATTATTTTTTAAACTGCTTGTTTTAATTAATTGCTTCAAATTGTTTTAATTAATTATTTTTTAACCTACTTGTTTTTAATTTAAATTGATTTAATCATTTATTAATATAGGAATAATACAATTATACGGTCCACGTTATCTAAGATTTCCAACTTCAAACGACATAAGTTGCATATACGATGTACACGAAAGTAAACATTCTTTTCTCGGTATGATCGTGAGTATAGATTGTACTTATTGGGAGTGGGGCAACTATCTAACCGCATGGCGAGATCATTACACTCGTAGTGATCATGAAGTACCAATGGTTAGTCTTCATGCCATTTGTTAATAAGACCTTTGGGTTTGGTCGGCATACTTTGGATCTGTCGGGCACAACCACAAACGTTCTCAACTCATCGCCAGTGCTAGAGTATTTCATCAGCCATAGTATACTGATCTTACCTTTTTATGCCAACGGTACCTACTACCATCACAGATACTATCTGGGAGATAAGATATATCCGGAGTACTTGATCAAAACGTTTTAAGACCCGATCGAAGAAAAAAGAGAATATTTTAAGAAGAAGCAAGGGTACGCACTAAAAGATATCGATAAGAGTTTCAGGGTTCTAAAAGTGTTGGCATTATGTGAAAAAACCCTGTCGTGTATGGTCGTTGGAAAAAAATGAGCGATGTCATGTATACATGTATCATATTGATAATATGATTTTAGAAGACAAAGGCAAAGCAATATGTCAACACTATATACCAGGGAGCGTTCCAGAATAATTTCCTAAACCAATCGACGAACAACGAACATGTAAGTCCCGTGGGAGGTTCTTTCAATGTGATATCAATTAATTCCTTGATAGGCGGAATCTAACAACGAACCAATTCAATAACAAACGAAGTAATCACAATAAACACAGTAGTGCTTGCTTCAAAACACACGTATATATTACGTCGGGTGCTTAAGCCCTTTAATAACTTACACAGTGATACTCTCTATTCGGCTAATGATTGACCAACTAGCGAACAACCCTAACATAAACTACATACACCATATATATAGTTATACCAACCTAAGGCCAAATACATACAAAGCCCACCTAAATCCCTTGATTTCGGTTTACATAATGTGCCCAAAACTAAGCCCAAAACAAAAGCATAAACCATAAATATAGCCCAGCATTCTCCCGCTTGGTTTATTGCTTCATTCGTGCTCAAGTATGTCAGCATCAGCTTCCTTATACGCGCCTGCCCATAAACCTGTATGGATAATCGATCCTACCATCTTTGTATACTCCTTAGCGGCTGGCTCGTAAAGTGGTTCAGCAGAAATCTAAAAGCCATTAAGTGTCTTGATGTATTTCTCACCAAACTTCAATAAATCTCTTGGATCTACCAGACGGTACTGACCCTTAACTAGCCTGATGATCACGGTAGCCGTTTCGCCATCATACGTCCAAAACTTCATTCCATCAAGAGTTCCTTCAGGAAATCTCTTGGTGATCGGAATTGACGTTACCTTGTCAGTTGGCGGCCACATCACATTCATCATCGGCTTGTTGGTGTGAGGATCACGAACACCCTTGGCTTTCTTAAGAAACGACTCTGCAGTAGGCATATTCGGATATCCACGCTCCTCTTGAGTGCTCAAATATTTCCAGAAGTTTTTGGCCTTTGTATCATTGTTCGGGTTGTGGAAAGGAGCATTAATTAAATCAGTCAAGTCAACCTTCGTCCACGACCCGAAACTCTTCATTTTCTTGTAGCACTTAGTGCCACCTGACTTACGTTTGACCCACCACATCTCCTTGTCCACATCGTATCCCTACGAGACGACCCCAGAACCATCACCATACTTGTCAGAAAAACTCTTTTGCAGGGTGATCAGAGGATACCACGTTATGATTTGAGTTATTTCTTATCAACATCTTCCTCATCAACCGTTCCTTCTTCTCATCCGACTTTGGTGGAGCGGTCATATATTTCTCCATTGCCAAAGAAGTGACAATGTTTGAAGCAGGGCGCATGTTGTGATCTATATCAGCACCACTTCTAAATTCATCTCCAAACTTTTGAACAAGCTATTGTTGGAGGTCTAAGTATATTGCAGTAAGGCCACCTATGCTAGCTTGAAGCTCTTGAATCTTTGTCTGCATTGCTATCTTCAAGCTCTTTAATACGAACATCCTTCACGACCGAGTCTTGTTACAGCTCAAAGACTCGGCGTTGCAATGAGTGCTTGTTGATTCTTTGATAGGACTTTGATAGTTTGATGGCTAACATCCATGAATTTCTATTAGTCTAAGCGTACTGGGAGGTAAATAGGGGTCATTTAAGGCGAAATTGGGCATTTGACCGTTGCTAACGGTCAAAATTAAAAAAAGTTAATTAACAAAATTAATATAAATATGTTACGGACTGAAACCATTGCAAGGTATGGGACTTGTCCCATATTGGTTGTATGGGCAACTGATGTGGGGTTTATAAGCCAAATGGGTTCCCTCACCTATCAGACTAGTCTTTTGGGTTAAGTTCTTCTGTTTGGTTTGTAATATTGGTATCAGAGCCAACCTCGGAGTGGTGGCCTGGAGTGAGCCAGCCGTGACCAAAGAGGACGTTGGCCCTTAAGGTGGGTGTATTGTTACAGACTGAAACCATTGCAAGGTATGGGACTTGTCCCACATCGGTTGTATGGGCAACTGATGTGGGGTTTATAAGCCAAATGGGTTCCCTCACCTTTCAGACTAGTCTTTTGGGTTGAGTTCTTCTGTTTGGTTTGTAACATGGGCCTGTGTCAATTGAAAACTAAATTATTTTATGGTTTTTATTATTTGTTTTCCATTTTGGTACTATTTTGTCATTTGTTATTAGTCAAGGGAAGTCCCTTGTAAATTTGATTTGTATTTCATTATGGTTAGTACGTGAATGAAGGATCACAGATTTGAATCAATCTTTCCTTCTCCTAGTTTCTCTCTTCTCTGGTCTAACCCTAACAAGGGTATCAGAGCTATTTCGATCTTCCATCGGATTCTATCGCGCCTCCATGACGAATACTAGGAACCAAGATATGGACAAGTCGGTCAAGGAACACGAGAAGGCTATCTCTGAACTTCAGGCCTCTCTTGTAGCCTTGATGCATCAACAGGAACAACTAATGAAGACGGCGAATGATGGCGCCAGTTTAGGCAGCTATTCAGCCAAGTTCGGTGACCCAGGTCAGAAACAAAAATAATCGTCCGATGAGGGTGGGGAAGGTTGAGTCTCCCAGATTCAACGACGAAGATGTCAAGGGTTGGCTATATCGGTGTGAACACTTCTTCACCCTCCAGAAAACTTGAAACTCAGGTAAGCCGTAATTCATCTCGATGGGGACGCCATTCAATGGCATCAATCCTTCATGAGAACCAGGAGAGTAACTGTAGATAAATTTCCTTGGGAGGATTACGTGCCGACCATCTCAGCCCATTTCTCTAATGCAATGTTCGAGGACGCCATGGAGGAGTTGGCGTCTCTCATTCAGGAAGGTGAACTGCAAGATTATAATTCGGCATTTGATCAGTTGCTCAACAAGGTTACGATTAGCGAAACTTATGCGATCAGCCTCTATAGGGTTAAAACCAGAGATTAAAGGCCCAGTGAAGATGTTTAAGCCTCGGACCCTACACAAGGCCTATGGCTTAGCAAGAATGCAAAACATTAATAACAAAAATCTGATGAACACTATTACGGGTAAAGGAGGATCAAACAAAACCCAAGAGGCAACATGCATTACACCGCCAATTAATGCAGCCAAGTTACCTTTATTACCGACCCCAAACTCACGGGCCACTAGGTCAGCACCCACTGCCAACAATTCATGCCGCCTAACCAGCAAAGAAACGGAACTGAAACGGTCTAAAGGTGAGTGTTTTTGGTGTACCAAAAAGTTTGTACCAGGACATAAATGTGCAAGGCCAAGACATCAGCTTTTAATTATAGAGGTTGACGATGAAGAGGATAAAGAAGGTTTTGGTCCGACCGAAGAGGAAGAATCGATCCCCAAATATCGATTCACGCCTTGACGGGGCTGCCATCGTACTCAACGATGAGGGTTAGGGGATCAATGGGGACTCGACAACTGCATATCCTTATTGACTCGGGCTCTACACATAACTTTATTGACATTCAGCTAGCCAAACGGCTTGAGTGTCTAGTGAAGGACATACCCCCGATTAAGGTAGGGGTTGCAGATAGGCAACAACTTCCCTGTAATCAGGTTTGCCCTAAATTCTAGTGGACGATGCAAGGAAAATGGTTCACTACAGAAGTCCTAATCATTCCGTTAGAAAACTATGATATGATTTTGGGAATTCAATGGCTATCTCCATTAGATGATATTTTGTGGAACTTTCAAAAAATGACTATGAAGTTTAAAATAGATGGGGCGTCTTGTGAGCTCAAGGGAATGGAAAACAACAAGTTCTCAGTATGTTCAGGAGAAAATATTGGGTCAATATTACACAAGCAAGCAAAAGGAGGGTCTTCACAATTATTTAGTTTGCAATTGACACAGGCCCATGCACCTTTTTTGGAGTCAAAGGTGATACCTGAAGAGGACGATTACATGTGGCAGATCCTTTTAACCGAGTTCAGTGACATTTTTCAAATGCCTACTTCTTTACCACTGGTACGTAAAGTCGACCATCGTATTTTTTTAAAGGAGGTACGGCACCGATCAGTCAGCGGCCTTACCGGTATCCAATGGTACAAAAATATGTCATCGAGAAAACGACCAAGGAACTTTTGGAAACTGGCATCATACGTAATAGTCAAAGTGACTTTGCAGCACCTGTTGTTTTGGTGAAGAAAAAACACGGTCAATGGAGGATGTGTATGGACTACCGTGGGTTAAATGAGGCAACAGTGAAAAACAAATTTCCGATCCCCCTAATCGAAGAATTGTTAGACGAGCTCGGGGGCGCAACAGTGTTCTCCAAACTTGACTTGCGCTCGGGGTACCACCAGGTACGTATGTATCTGGAAGACATTCATAGAACAGCTTTTCGTACACAAGAAGGTCACTACGAGTTTCTTGTAATGCCTTTCGGCCTTACGAATGCTCCAGCAACCTTTCAAGCGCTTATGAATCACATCTTTCAGCCATTTTTGAGGAAAGGGGTGTTGGTATTTTTTGACGATTTTATGGTTTATAGTATAGACGTTGAACAACATTTATTTCATCTTAGGCAAGTCCTTCTGTTAATGAAAGAGCACAAGTTGTTCGTGAAGCAATCAAAATGTGTTTTTGGGGGAAAATCAATTGAGTATTTGGGACACATTATCTCAAGTGAAGGGGTTAGTACCGACCCGTCCAAAGTCGAAGCAATTAATAATTGGCCGGTACCCAAAACACTTAGACAATTTTGGGGATTTTTAGGACTAGCCGGCTACTACCGACGGTTTATTCAGTCCTTTGGTATCATTGCAAAACCATTGACAGACCTATTAAAAAAGGACTCTTTTGGGTGGCATGAAGGGGCACAACTCGCCTTCAACCAACTCAAATCGACTTTATCATCAACCCCTGTTCTCGCTCTACCCGACTTTTCTAAGCAATTCGTTATTGAAACCGACGCATCCGCTTGTGGTCTAGGAGCTGTATTAATGCAAGACAAACACCCAATCTCCTTTATTAGCAAGGCGTTACCCCCCAAACAACAGGTCCTATCGGTTTACGAAAAGGAGTTATTGACGATTTTAATGGCAGTAAAACAGTGGCATTACTATCTAGTGACCGGGAAATTTCTCATACGGACCGACCAACAAAGTCTAAAGCATCTTTTGACTCAAAAGGTAACGACACCTCTTCAACATAAATGGCTCGCCAAATTGATGGGTTACGACTACACCATCGACTATAAAATGGGAAAAGAAAACATAGCGGCCGACGCGTTATCTCGTGTTCATGGGGTGCCACTCTTTACAACTGTTGTAAACTCCTTTGAACCCATTCTCATGCAAAGGGTTCTAGATAGTCAAAAAAATGATGAAGGGCTCCAAGTGGTGGTGAACAGATTAAGGAATGGGCAGGTGATACCCAACTTTAGGTGGAATGGAGAGTGGTTAACCAAAAACAACAAACTGGTAGTTGGTGGTAATAAACAACTTCAATATGACATTGTGAACTTATGCCATAGCTCACCCATTGGTGGTCATTCTGGAGTTCATGCATGAACACAACGAGTGAAAGGTATGTTCTTTTGGAAAGGGATAACTAAAATGGTTCGACAATTCATACGGGCTTGTGACGTGTGCATGCGAGCCAAGCACGAGAATGTGGCGTCGCCGGGTCTTCTACAACCGCTACCCATACCGGATACGGTTTTTACCGACATCTCTATGGATTTTATCGGTGGCCTACCTAAGTCTAACGGCAAGGATACGGTTTTGGTGGTGGTCAACCGCTTAACAAAGTACAACCATTTTATGTTACTTCGACACCCAATTTTTAGCAAGTGTTGTGGCACATGTGTTTCTCGATAATGTATACAAGCTTCATGGGTGTCCAAACTCCATTGTTTCTGACCGAGATCCGATATTCATGAGCACATTTTGGAAAGAATTTTTGGCATTAAAGGGTATTGCGGCGAACTTGTCAACGGCCTACCATCCTCAAACTGATGGTCAAACTGAGGTAGTTAACAGGTGTTTAGAGGGGTATTTGCGCTGCATGGTGATGGAACAACCGTATACATGGGCTAAGTGGGTTCCGTTAGCCGAGTGGTGATACAACACCACCTTTCATTCAGCAATCAAGATGACACCATTTGAAGCGTTGTACAGGTATCCTCCTCCACTTTATATTCCTTATATTAAAAAAGATGCAGGTAATGGGAAGGTAGACGAGTTTATGACAGATAAGGAAGCAACCATCCGTCTCTTGAAACAATCCTTGACAAGAAGTTCAAAACCGGATGAAACAACAAGCTGATAAGAGGCGTTCAGAACGTGAACTCGAGGTGGGTACCTGGGCTTATCTTAAATTGCGTCCTTATATGCAGAATTCTATGCGGGTTCATAAGCACTCTAAACTCGCCCCAAAATATTTTGGACCATTCTTGATAGTGGAAAGGATAGGTAAAATGGCATATCTCTTAGATCTTCCTCATGAAGCACAAATTCATCCGGTGTTCCACGTGTCACTCCTAAAACCGGCACACGGACCACCCGACAAAATTCTGCCCATTTCAGCAGACTCTAGGTTCTGCTTACAGCCCGAAGAAGTACTCGAGAAGAAGTTGGTCAAGCATGGTAACAAGGCAGCAATGAAGGTGCTAATTCGTTGGAAGAATCAGACGGCTCAAGAGGCAACTTGGGAGTACCTTGATGAAATGAAGCTGAGATTTCCAGACCTTCTTGATTTCACTTCTTGAAGACAAAGAGTGGTTAAGGAGGGAGTATTGTTATGGTTTTTATTATTTGTTTTCCTTTTTGGTACTATTTTGTCATTTGTTATTAGTCAAGGGAAGTCCCTTGTACTTGTAACTTTTATTGGTATTTCATTATGGTTAGTACATGAATGAAGGATCACAGATTTGAATCAATCTTTCCTTCTCCTAGTTTCTCTCTTCTCTGGTCTAACCCTAACAAAATACTCAACCAATTCAACAATTTTTAGCATTTCATATACTAACTCAACCTTCAAAAACCAATATCATCCAGCTTTCTTTACCAAAATGGATTCAACAAATACTTTCGATATGGTAGAACAATTTATTGAGAATAAGAAGAAGATAGATTAGATTCTGCAAGAGACGACAGAGAAAGAGTGCATTTTGGGCCGTAGCAAATAAATTAGCATCTGGTTCTACTTGTTCTCGGCCGCGCAAGAGGCGATCGTATATCATTCAAGACCATGTGGATGCGAACGATCGTTTGATTAAAAATTACTTTAACTACACACCTATATACAACGACACTAAGTTTAACGTCATTTTTAGAAGTCTAGGCGTTTGTTTATACGCATTGCGGAAGATTCGAAGCGGGAGTATCCGTATTTTCAACAAAAATGCCACGCAAGAGGATATTTAGGATTCATCGTCATCCAAAAGTGTACTTCGGCGCTACGCATCCTAGCATTAGGAAGCATGACCGACATTAACGACGAGTATTTAAAGATGACGAAGAAAACAACGCGAGAACGTTAGAGAATTTTCGCATCGGTAAAATTTAGTTTGCTTTAAATTAATTATTTTTTAAACTGCTTGTTTTAATTAATTGCTTTAAATTGTTTTAATTAATTATTTTTTAACCTACTTGTTTTTAATTTAAATTGTTTTAATCATTTATTAATATAGGAATAATACAATTATACGATCCACGTTATCCGATTTTTCCAACTTCAAACGACATAAATTGAATATACGATGTACACGAAAGTAAAAATTCTTTTCTCGGTATGATCGGGAGTATAGATTGTATTCATTGGGAGTGGGGCAACTGTCTAATCGCATGGCGAGGTCATTACACTCGTATGACCATGGTGTACCAACGGTTAGTCTTCAAGCCATTTGTTCATAAGACCTTCGGGTTTGGTCGGCCTACTTTGGCTCTGTCGGGTACAAGACAAACACTCTCAACTCGTCGCCTATGCTAGAGTATTACATCAGCCACAGTATACCGATCTTACCTTTTTATGCCATCGGTCCTACTACCATCACGGATATTATCTGGGAGATGAGATATATCCGGAGTACTCGATCATCGTGAAAACGTTTAAAGACCCAATCAAGAAAGAAGAGAATATTTTAAGAAGAAGCAAGAGTACGCGCGAAAGGATATCGAGAAGAGTTTCAGGGTTCTAAAAAATGTTGGCATTATGTAAAAAAACCCTCTCGCGTATGGTCGTTGGCAAAAATTAGCGATCATGTATACGTGTATCATATTGATAATATGATTTTAGAAGACAAAGGCGAAGCAATATGTCAACACTATATATCACGGAGCGTTCTAGAATAATTTCCTAAACCAACCGACGAACAACGAACATGAAACAATCACGAGCTCATATCAAGTAAGATACATACCCAACTTAAGGCGGATTTGGCTCAACATGTTGGGATAATCATCCTGTTCAAGACGAGGATGAAAACAAATACGATCAACAATACGGCGAAAGCGAAGATGAGCCATAAATTAGTATTTTTATATGTATTTTTTTTATTTTTTTGGTGTATTTTTTTTATTTTAATGTATTCTTCTATTTAATTATTTTAATGAATTTTTATTTATATAATTTAATGAGTTTTTATTTGTTTAATTTAATTATAAATAGAAAATAAAAAAAGATGACGTGGCAATGTGATGGGGCTACAAAACCATTACACCCCTAAAACAAAAATTGCTCATTTTCTATCTAGGCACCACATGCCAAATATCCCCCCACCCCCTCCCCAATTTGTAGCCCGCACTACACATAGCCTTACACTGCATTCTCGGGTTTAAAATACAAGGAAAAGAAATGATAAGATTGGATAGGGGAAGAAAGGGAAAGAAATTATATACTTAAAAGACATTCTCGAGTTAAAATAAAAGAAAAGAAAAAGTGTTAATTATATTCTTGAATTAGATCGGAAGGAAAAGATAGGAAAAAAAATTGTAACTTTACAATTATGTCCTCATAGCCAAATGGAAAAGAGAATTAAGGTAGGGTAAATTAGTAATATTGTAATGGGCTATAAACTTTCTTTCACAATCAAGCCATATTTGGCTGGAAAGTTTTGGAGGAAAAAAGACCCAACTTTTCTTTCCATTCTCTTTCTTTTCTTTAAAAAAAAACTCAAGAATGAAAAAAAAATTTCTTATCTTTTCTTTTCCAAACCCTAAATAAAAAACTCAAGAATGCAGTGTTAGGTTGCAACCCTCTATGCGTTGTGAATAGGGTATACGTAGCGTATAGGAGGTTTTTTTTTATGTTTTTACCTTATACTCTGCGTATAGGACTCTACGTGGCGTATAGGTGTAACATCTCGGATTTTCCAATCCCGTATTCGTTTGCGTTTAACCAGACCCGGGAATATTTTAGATTATTATTATAATAAAAATCAAATGTTTATAAGTATCTAAGTTTAATTATGTTCACTTTAAGCCCTTCATGTTTCATTTATTGTTTATTCCTTAATTACATCATAAAAGATCCAATAAATGACAAAATAACAAACTTAAAGGACTAAAAATGACAAAGCATGAAACACCTCCTCCTAGATGCCGGAGCACCGCGTGACGGCAGGCCTAGAGCCGTCGCGGCGCGGTGGAGTAGCTGCACATAATCGTTTGTTCGATCTCTTTCTTTTCAAAAGTCGTTATATCAATTACTTTGGTCAAGAAAACAAGTTTTAGGGGGCTTTACGAGCCGTCGGAGCTGCCGCCATCGCCGGTCGGCGAACTGCCGGAAAAACGGGACTTGGGTGGGGGCTGGTTTTGGTATATTAATTGTAACACCCGTTAATTCCCGGTTTAAAGATTTAAAGCATGTAGAGTGTGTATAATTCTCGGGATTTAACCGACCTTTCTCAGAAGCCCTCTCGTCATTCCGGTACGTTAAAGCATTTAACTTTTCTTCCAAGATGCCATATACTTCAATTTCGAGGGGCTAGAATGAAACTTATTATTTTATATCATAAAAAAAACCCTAACCCCACTCTTGCTGGTCCGATCGGTGCAACACAGCCCCCCCTGCGATTTTTCTTTTTTTCCAGCCAAGTCGTGAGTGTAAAACATCAATTAAAGGTTAGTACTACGATTCCCCAAGTCTTTTATATCATAATTGGTCGTTATAACACGCGTATTGATCGATTAATGGCTTGTTGTAGGCTAACCGGGTGGCTGTCCAATTGAGCTTTTCTGGGACTGTTTTGAGTGAGGTTTTTGCACCAAAATCCTCCTAGGTATGTGTAGTATATCATACTTAAAAACAATATTCATTGGGGTTCGTTAGATTGGTCAACTAGTTATCGTTTGAAAGATTGTGTTCGGTTGACTAGAATTGTAGTCTGGTGCGTTTAACGCGAGGGTTGAAGTGATTAACGACCAATTCAGCTTGGGGACAGTTGGTTTGATGTACGGGTTGTTGAAAAATCATTTTTATAAGTTATGGGGCTGAATTGGTTGTCGGTTACTCCAATGGGTCGATACAACACGCAATTGCGTTTATTGAGTAGTTGGTGCGTTGTACTTGCGAATTACCGACCCATTTGACTCGTGTAGCGTCGTGTGGACTTGTTGGCTGTGACTTTATCATGTTGGGTCCACACGGGGCTGAGTTGGATGTTAATGGTAAACGCGCGTATTGGTATCACCTAGTGCTTCCGGGGTAATTTGGGAATTCTTTATTCCCGGGAGTGTCTAAGGGTCGTTTTGGTGAATGTGAGGCCTCGGGGGCTGTTGTGATTTAGTTTGATGAGGTCGAGGCTTTAGGTGACCCGAACCCCGTTAGAACGTCTCGTAGGATAAACGAGTCATCTTGATGTCGTTAGTATTGATTGAATGTAAACCGGCAGGTGTTTGAATCTTGGGATTACTTAGGGATTCTCTAGCTCATGGTGAATCTGTGCCTCGTGTCAGGTGAGTTCATGATGCCCCTTTTAATTCTTTTTAAGTTTTTGGGCTAGCATGCACACCTAAGCGAATTGCTTAATGAAACGTTTAAACTATTTTATATAGGCTTGCTAGTATATAGTTGGCCTTGGGATGTTATGGTATGTGTATATATATTATTGTATGGCCAATATTTGGCGATGTTGTAGTCGTATCGACTACGGATGTTACGTGTGCCTACTTTGTGTTTGCATATGTTGATGAGATGTTACATGTTTGGGTTGTACGTTTGCTCGACCCTGATGTTATTACTTGGATGTTATATATATATTTAAGAATGATTATTTACCAATGATGATGGCTTAACTGGTGTACTCCTTTTATATTCGAAAAACCTTTGGAATGATTATTATGATTTTTATTATTGATGCTATTTATTAAAACTTGAACTCACTCAGCTCAAGCTGACTTTATGTGTATGTTAGTGTGAGTTTCAGGTTAGGAGGAGGATGCCTTATCGCTTGGATGTGCACGAAGCTACTTGGACGGTGAAGGGCATACGCGGATGGAAGATTTTATTATTGAACATTTTATTTTAAAAAGTTTTATAAGATATATTTAAATTGGTTTTGGGCATAATTTCTCAGGGTTTTGGGAACTTATTTTATTATTTATGTTTTCCGCTGAATTATACTCTGAATTGGTTATTTTAATGAAATGAATTATTTTCAAGTTTAAATATTTTTACAAGTATTTTGTATGAATACAAACTGTAGGGTTCCCGAGATTCGGGGCCTTACATTAATTTAATATATTTTAAATTTAAATTTACACAATAGATCCTTCATCTTTGATATTATATTAAAACAATAAATGAATTAATGTTTTCCCTTTACACCTTGAATTTTGAGAAAGTTTTAATAGTGCAACAAAGTTCTATTACTTGGAAAGTTTTTGATTTAAACCCCTATAGTTCGGAATTGTTTAAACTTTAATTTCCCGGAGTTTTAATTAGTGATCGAAAATAATAGAAGACGAACGAATGGAAATTTAAATTATTGGGAATCTTTTATAAATGATAAATAATAAATAAAATACATCGAAATGACCCAACGGGTCGGTTTAACGAATACAAATTCAAATCCAAATATGAATAAAAATTGACGAATGTCGTACCAAACCCAAAATAAATTTGGACTCAGGATTTCGCATACAACACGTAAAACGAGACAAAATAGGCCAACGTGGGGCCAAGAGGACCCCTTTGTAGGGCGGTCTCAATAGGAGACCCACCCCCCTTTGTTATTTTCATTTATAAACCATCCCAAACCAACTCAATTTAGATATTTTGACATCCAAACTTCTGGACTAGTTTGTTTCCTCATAATTTTCAGCAAAAACCTCAAGGTAAAATCACATTTTGATGAGTTTTGAGCTTGATTACACATGTTTACATACATAACATTGAAGTTTGATTAGTAAAAACTATATCTAACCATGTAAAACTCTTCAAAATGAACCAAAAACATACTTTGATGTTAAACATGGTTAGGAAGCTGAATCAAATACCTTTTTGGCCAAAATCACGGATTAGGAGGTTTACATCGCGTTTTTACGGTTTAAAAACTTGATTTATAACCCTAACCGAAACCCTATATTACAAGGCTGGATGATTGATGCTCAATCACACCCCAACCTAAGGCGAAAAAGCCGGGATGCGAACTATTGGTTCATAGCTCACAAGGTACTATCAAACATTATAAAATATGTCAATATCTAGTTAATTTATTTAATTCTAATTTCAAATAGGTGCACAAATTACAAACATGACAATAATAATCCAAAAAGAAATAACATTTAAATATTCTTCATTTTTAATGTCTAAAGTCTCTCTATGTGTTCTTCACCTTAACTTTAAATAAACTGATAACCTACATATGCGTACAAAATAAAGAGAGATATGTCAATAACACATGTTGAGCGAGATAATCACCAGTTTTGACACTAAAAATAATATGTAATAAATGATAAATAAAATACGAGCAAACCAAAATAATGTGAGTAATAATTTAATCAAACCGTGAGCAAATAATGTGTCAGTTGACCATTGCCTTGCGAATTGAGCATTGGCTACTATGACTAGCATACAAATGTGAGTGTCGGTTGACCATCTCCATGCGAATCGGGCTTTGGCTACTAAGACGATGTATGATCATACTTTAATGTGATTATTATGGACATCACCGAATGAGATAAAATAAACACTTAAACAAGTAGCAATTAGCATTTAATTGAAACACACAATATTTACGTTTGCGAGTTTGTGTATATCATGTACATGATATAAAAATATGAATTAGATACTCATATGTCCCCGAAACGTTTAAAAACAGTAAAATTTAAGGGGAGTGATATCTCACCTTATTGCTTAGGCGAGTGTGCGAGAAATAAGAATAAAAACACGATTAAACGAACGAACCGTCCTTTAACGTGCTGAATGAGATAAACCAAACAGACCTGAAACTTAGAGATAATAAACTATGATTAAAACTGAGAACATAGCCACTGGAATCGATCCAAACGGATGTCTAGAACTCCGGTTATGAGATAATTAACGGTTAAGCAAGCTAGTACTGACCTGAATCCGAACAGCGAGTCGGAAGTCAGGTTTTGGTCAGTAGCCTTTAAATCTTGAAGTAAATATAAAAGTCTTCTGGACTGAAAGTTGGTTCCAACCAGAAGTGATAGAAAACGATTGGTCAAAGTTGTTGACCAATATACCCTTAAACAGGTTGGAGTCAAATTGACCCATCAATTCCCCTCAATCTCATAAATTAATTGAGGGTTATTGACTAATGAGTAATAATGAACAGCTTATCAGTTAATAACTTACCGGTAAAATGCTTGAATCGATGGGAAAACGACGTCAAAGGTTGGGAATATAACAAAGTCAAACATAAACACTTGTATCTTTGAGTAATATAGCAAAAACGAAGGTGAAATCGTATGCTTTATGAGGATGACGCCTAGGAGACTTTTTATTAGGGTTTTGGAAAGTATTTGACAGATGATTTATGTCTTGTTTATATAGGATAGGTGAGCATAAGTTAATTTTAGTTAAAAAGCTCGTTTATGTAACTGAATATCGTTTTAATGACTAAATCAACTGAAACTCATATAAATTTTTCTTGTTGAAGGGGTTAATGTACGTGGACATGCACCAAGTCTAGGTTAGTTTTCTTGGGGGCTTAAAACATACTATTTGGTTCAAAAATAACCGATTTTGCACTAAAATACGAACTAGGAAACAAAATAATGAAAGAATCTGGTGCAGGTGTGTGGACGCGCCCTGCGGCCTTCCCACTCTTCTTGGCCACGCGGCGTGGTGTGGTCAAGGGGTGGAATGTTTTGTGTTTTGGCAGTTTTAGTCCTTGTGCTTTGAAAATGCTAATTTTTGATATTTTAGGAGTTTTTAAGCAAGAAATGACAAGTTTAAATAACACAAAGGGCGGGGAATGAAAATACATCAATGAATACTTATAAATGTATGATTTTATTAATAATAAAGATCCGAATAATGTTCCCGAATCGGTTTAAACATAAACGAATACAAATACGAAAAGTCCGAGATGTTAAAGTCTCCCCTACTTTAGGGAATTTCGTCTCGAAATTAAGGAAAACTACAACATATTCGTGTTAAACTTTAAGGAAAATATTTTTAAAAAAATTTAAAATTTACCGTAACATAGAACTTCTAATAGCCGGAACAACGCTCCAAATGAAAATCCGATAAGGGCACTTATATATAGGATGTACCAGCGGCGTAACCACCATGTCCTTATCATCTTATCATTTGTGCAGTTACTCAAACTACTTTTTGTTCTAGATTACGACACACAATTATACGTATTATGATTTCCATGCGAGGACTTGGGTAATTATGTTCGCGACCATAATTAGTTCATTCATACTTCTGTAATCTTTCTCTTTAGCTAGTTGCAGCTACCTCCTCAACAATACTTCTCATGAAGGCTAGTTGAAGATACAAAGATCTTTAACTTTTCCAGGGTTACCACCTTTGTGAACATATCTGATGGATTCTTTTTACCAAGAAACTTCACTAGTTGTATAGGTGACACATTTATGTGTAATGGCTTTATGAAGAAGGGTATTTGAGTTCATTTATGAATGAAAAGTTTTCAATGGTTCGTGCACAGTAACTCGTCGACGCCGAAGAACGGTAATTTTGATTTTAGTAGGATCGGTTTTGTCATTCAAAAGGGGGTGGTGGCGCAGCTTGTTACCCGCTTACCTGCTTCTCTATTGTAATTGAATCCTTTTATTATAAATGGGATATTGTTAGTTGAAATAATACCGGTTAAATCATAAAAAAAATTAATAACACTCTACTTTTCCTAATAGATAAATCACTCCGGACATGGGCCATGTCGTGGGTAAAATTTCAAGGATCCGGAATTTAGAATCAGCTTAAGGATCCTTACGATGGTGCTTCAAGGATCCTAAAGATACACAAAGATCTTGGACAGAGCTAATTATCCTAAAATGATTTAGCATTTAAATATATTAACATTGATCATATCTAACTATCTATATAATTTCCTACCATAAAATCCTACATGTCGCTCTCACGTAACTTCTCATCCCCTCTAGAGTCACCAGATTGCCTGATTTCTAAATGGATATCTCTCATTAATTTAGGGGTTTTCTACAGCCACCCCACTTTTTTCTAAAAAACCGACTAATACGCCGCGTATTAGTGGGTTTTTCTAGAAAAACCCACCAGTTTGTCTTATTATCTCCCTCCTTTTTTTTCTTTTTTTTGTTATTTATTGTTATTTATGATTATTATTATTAATATTATTTTATTTATGAATAATATATTATTATTATTCGAAATTTGGCAAAGGGCGTTCAGTTGCAGAGCTTATTTGGGAAAATTGACATTGGGAAACGAACTTTCAATTTATTGACTGGTTTCGTTATCGGCATTTTGAAACAGTTACAGTGCTTACTTGGGGAAACTGACAGTGCCAAACGAACTTTCAATTTCTTGGCTGCTTTCGTTATCGGCATCTTGAATCTGGCCTTTTGATTTTCTTCAAACTCCAACTGTCTTGACTGTAGGCCACCACCACCAACCGTAGTTGTCTTCACTTCAACACATATTCGTTGTCACTAAGCTTAAGCTCTTAAGCTTATAATTATTTTTATGTTTAGATGGGGGTGTTGCAAGTTGATCATCTTATGTATATTAAGAATTATCGGCTCATATATATATATATATATATATATATATATATATATATATATAACTCGTATACTAACAATGGTGTTTTATTATTCTTGTGTAGTTGATGTGCGGTATAAGAATTCATTGCTCCAACATAACCAACACCAGATTGAGATATTAGTTTGATGAGTAATCTCTCGGATTCATTGTATCCTCTAACGGTAGTGACAACGGAGTCCATAATTTGAATAGTGAAATGGAAATTCGGTCATTGCTCCAACAAAACGAGTACCAGATTGAGATATTATTTCGGACTTACCTGAACCGGTTAACATGCTTGCGGACGAAGATTTAGGTTCGGTGTTGATGCTAATATTAAAACGTTTGCTTACACCGGTGATGTAATATTACAGCTTCCATTAGGTATAAGCAAACGTGTTAATATTAGCATGAACACCGAACCAAAATCCACGTCAGCAAGCGTGTTAACCGGTTCAGGTAAGTTCGAACTAATATCTCAATCTGGTGCTCATTATGTTGGAGCAATGACCGAATTTCCATTTCACTGTTCAAATTATGGAGTCCGTTATCGCTGCCGTTAGCGGATACCACGGATCCTAGAGATTCAAACTCATCAAACTAATATTCAATCTGGTGCTGGTTATGTTGGAGCAATAAATTCTTATACTGCAAATAAGCTTAAGCTTAAGCTTAGTGACAACGGATATGTGTTGAAGTGAAGACAACTACGGTTGGTGGTGGTGGCCGACGGTCAAGACGGTCGGAGTTTAAAGAAATCGAAGAGCCAGATTCGAGATGTCGATAACGAAAGCAGCCAAGAAATTGAAAGTTCATTTGGCAATGCCAGTTTTCCCAAGTAAGCCCTGTAACTGATTCAAGATGCGCATAACGAAACCAGCCAATAAATTAAAAGTTCGTTTCGCAATGTCAATTTTCCCAAATAAGCCATGCAACTGAATGCCCTTTGCCAAATTTTGAATAATAATATATTATTGATAAATAAATAATATGAATAATAACAATACTAATCATAAATAACAATAATAATAACAAAAGAAAAGAAAAGAAAGAAAAAAAAAACATAATAAGACAAAACTGTTGGGTTTTTCTAGAAAAACCCACCCACCAATATAACTAGCACTCATTTAATATAATACAATACAATACAATACAATATAATATAATATAATAATAACATAATATTATGTTATTATTATATTATATTATATTATATTATATTATATTATATTATATTATATTATATTATATTATATTATATTATATTACGCTTTAAGAACGTACCTCCGAACGTGTTGTGTCAGCGCCTGGCACCCTCATTTGAATCTCTGGCGTACACCAGGTACCTAATAATAATAATATTTTAATACTAATAATAATATAAAAATTAACATTTTAATAATAATCATAATATTAAAATAATAATAACATAATTATATATATAGAATAATATTATTTTAATAATAATATTTTAATAACAATAATATTTTAATAATAATATTAATATTTTAATAGTAATACTGTAATTAAAAATTTAACAATAATGGTAATAGTATGGGAAACCTGGTTCAAATTTGGGAGGCCTAGCGAGCTAGGGTTACCGTAAAACTGTTCAGGCTGACTATAATAACTGATTTAATTCTAACAAAACGTAATGTAGTGGCGTGTTGAGTGAACAATATTAGGCTCATATAGGTGG
Source organism: Bidens hawaiensis (assembly GCF_021521415.1). Classification (NCBI taxonomy): domain Eukaryota; kingdom Viridiplantae; phylum Streptophyta; class Magnoliopsida; order Asterales; family Asteraceae; genus Bidens; species Bidens hawaiensis. Next base: position 97,576 of record NW_027500402.1, read on the forward strand.
TGTCTATATAGTAGTTTTTTAAAAGTCCTTTAATGTATAAACGAGTCACCAAATCTCTGTCCTAACATGTACAACTATCGACTTCATACTAAATAAATATAAAATGAAACCTGGTTCAAGTCGGGTAACCACGACGTGCCAGGCTGATCGATAGCGGTGTAACCCGGCTCCTCCTCATCTGACTTCGGCGTAACCCGGCTCCTCCTCGTCCGATTCCGCTGAAATCCGGCTCCTCCTCGTCTGACGTTGGAAATAAATGGTTGAACCATGATATTGTGGGTATATATACCAAAAATTGTGTTGTTGTGTTGTTGGTTGAATGAAGACGGTGAGGGTAAGGTGAGGGTGTATAAAAAAAAGAAAAAGAAAAGAGAAAGGATGGAGAGGGAGGGTAGCCGGGCTCCAATAATATAAAAAAACCCAATACACCGTAGGGCTATACGTGTCACACCCCAACCTAAGGCGGAAATGCTGGGGCGTGATCCGATTGCTCACAGCTCGAAGATACTATCATACAAAAAATGTGACATTATCTATTAAGTTAATTATTTCCAAATATAGCGCATAAGTATTCAAAACACAAATAAATAATCTAATACAAATAATCCAATCAAGATTTAAATAATAATTGTCTTTATTAAAATCCTAAGGTCTTTCTAAGTGTCCATACTTCAACTTCAATTCAATGGCAACCTGCATATGCGTAAAAAACAGAGTTTGTCAATAACACATGTTGAGTAAGTTTGTCAGCAGTTTTGCAATAAAATAATGTTAATATAATAAATAAGAGAAATAAGCAAAATGAAATAAATGCGGTAAATGAGTCAAACCATTAGCAAATTAGTTGTCGATTAACCATTGCCAAGCGAATCGGGCGCCGGTAAATCAACCATGAGCAAATAATAGTAAGACCGTTGCCAAGCGAATCGGGCGCGAGTAAATAGTAATGAGAACCCTATACAAGGGGATATGCTGGACCTCTCTGAATACGAATGCGCACATAAACAAGTAAGCACATAACAAGTATATTTGATTAATCACACACTATTACATGTTTGCTATTGTTTGAGATATATAGATAATATGAAATACACATATGTCCCCATAACATTTAGAAAACTTAGAAAAATAGGGGGATGATAAAACTCAACTTAATTCGAAGGCAAGTGAATAAATTAATGTTTAAGCGAGTTAATAATTAAGTGAGTCATCCACTACGCGTCAAACGAGATAAACAATTAGAACCTAAAACTTTGAGATATGATAATATAAGTAAAAATGAACTCGCTACCTCTAGAATCAATCCAAAGGAACGTCTAGAACTCCGGGTATGTTAAATTAAACGTTTAAGCGAGCTGGTACTCACCAGAATCCGAACAGCGAGTCGGAAGTCAGGTTTTGGTCAGTAGCCTTAAAATTTGGTTACGAGAATAAAAGTTTTCTGGACCGAATGTTGAATCCGACCAGAAGCATGAGAAAACGTAAAGTCAAACTTGTTGACTGCTTTGCCCTTTAACGGGTTTTAAACGAATTGACCAGTCAACACCCTTCAACCACTGTAACACCCGTTAATTCCGGTTTCAAGAATTAAAGCTTGTATAGTATGTATAACTCTTGGGACTTAACCGACGTTTCTCGGAAGCCTTTACGTTATCCCGGTACGTTAAAGAACCTAACTATTCCTTCCATTTTGCCTTACACTTCAATATGGAGGGACTAGAGTGTAATATCTTATGTTATAACAAAAAACTAACCCTAGCCCCCCTCAATAGCTGCGATCGGCAGGAAGAAGGGAGCCAAGGCCCACGATTTTCTTTTTTTGCAGCCAATTCTAAGCCTTAGAACTTCAATTCAAGGTATGTACTACAATTCCCCAAGTCTTTTTCACGTTAATTGGTCCTCATATTGCGCGTATTGATCGAAAAACGTTGTGTTGTAGGCTAACCGGGTGGCTGCCCAATTGAGCTTTTTCGAGGCTGTTTCGAGTGAGGTTTTTGCATCAACATCCCACTAGGTATGACATGTACATCATATTATAATTTCATGGCCAATGGAGGTGTTTAGGTCGGTCAATCGATTTTAGTTTGAAAACTAGGGTTTATCGGGTGTAGAATTGCAAATTGTTGAGTTTGATGCGTTAATTGATCGGGTGACCGACCGAATCAGTTGTACAGCCCTAGGGGGGTTTAAGGGCTATGGAAAAATTATTTTTTTGATGCTCGAGGCTGTTGGGGTTAGTGCTTCATCAGTCGAGTCGGCGGTGCGCGAATTTTCGTTTAAACGTTAAAGTAAGAGTTGTAAAAAGGAACCGTCAACCCTATCAACTCGGGTGCCATAATCTTGATGAATGAAAAGATTTAAAATGGAATTTGGTCAATTTGGGGCTGATTCGTTAATAAGTGGTTTTAAGGTTTATTGCACGCGCATTCAACCCGATTTGACTATCTTTTGGCCTTGGGCCAAGTGTTGGGCCTTTGGCCAAGTGTTGGGCCTTGAACGGCCGATTAGGCAAGAGTGTTCTTACAGTCTAGTCTAGTAACGTGTTGTGTATAATTTACAGGCCCTTGCTTGTGATCGTGCACTTAGGAATTTCCTAGCTCGTTGCAGGTGTTCGTTTGATTTCAGGTGAGTTCATGATGCCCTTTTTAACCTTTTTTAACTTTTGGGCTAGCATGCACACCTAAGTGTTTTCCTACTGGATTAAATGTTTTAAACGATTTATATAGGCTTGCTAGTATATGGTAGGCCTTGGGATGTTAAATATATATATATATATATGTATGTACATTATTGCTTGTCCTATATCTGGCGATGTTGTAGTCGTTTCGACTACTGATGTTGTGTATGCCTACTTTGTGTTTGCATGCACTGATGTTACGTGTTTGGGTTGTATGTTTGCTCGACCCTGATGTTATACGTGGATGTTATATATATATATATTGTGATATATATAGAGATGTAATTGAAAGGATGTTTACGTATACATTTTATATACGTATGTATGAGGATGTATAGTTCTCGGTAATGAGGATTTGAAGGATGTACCCCTTTTACTTTTTAAAACTTTTGGTTTATCTTAACTATTACTACAGATGTTATTTACTTAAAACTTGAACTCACTCAGCTCAAGCTGACTTTGTGTACATGTTAGTGTGAGTTTCAGGTTAAGAAGAGGTTGCCTTATCGCTTGGACGTGCACGAAGCTACTTGGACGGTGAAGGGCATACGGGAACCGAAGTTTTACTATTAAACATTTATTATTAAAAGTTTTTATTTAAAGATAACTATGTTGATTTTGGGCAAAATTCCCGGTTTTGGGAACTTATTTTATTATTTATGTTTTCCGCTGAATTATACTCTGAGATGTTTGTTTTAATGGAAGAAACCGTTTTCAAGTTTAATTATTTTCTTAAGTGTTTTGTATGATTACCAATTGTGGGGTTCCCGGTGTTTCGGGGCCTTACAACCACTGAAATTGATTGAATTTTATTGACTAGGGAATATGTATGAATGATTTTACAATTTACAACTTACCCGGAAAGTGAAAGGATCGAGAGAAATGAAGAGTCAAAGTTCCACAAGTAAGCAAAGTCAACCGTTTATGTGTGTATTTTCAACAATAAAGCAAAAACCGAGAAGTTTGATGAAGGTCAGAGTTAGGTGATGGCTGAGCATGTAAATTTAAGGTTTTGGGAAGCTTATGGCAGAAGAAATAAGGGTTGTTTATATAGAAAACACTAAAACGAACTAATTAAGGTTAATTTACTCGTTTAGGAAACCAAATATGTGTTTAATGACTAAATCAATGAAATAAGCTGTAGATTTCGTGCTTGATCAAGGGGTTATGTATATAGACATGTATTTTAGTTATATCCCTCTTCTTGGACCTTAATTTACTCGATTTATGCAAAAAATAAACGATTTGAATGCTAAAAACGAACTAGGAAACAATCAAAAGTTAAACATTCTGTGCAGACCCCTCCCCTCACCACGCGGCCACAAGGAGGGCCTCCCATCGCGCGGTGCTCCAGCCACCATGGGGTGGATGTTTGTTTTTTGACGATTTTGGTCCTTGTAGTTTTAAAATTGGCTAAATATTGATCGTTTTATGATTAAAACAAGGAATGAACAACATAGAAAGTATAAGGGGTTTAAGTGAACATGGGAAACTATAATACTTATAAATACTTGGTTTTGATTAATAACAAAGATCTAAAAATGTTCCTGGGTCGGGTTAAACGTAAATGAATACGAGTTTGAAAAATCCGAAATGTTACATGCGGCGTATTAGGGTACGATATGACAACTATACGCGGCGTATTAGGACGTGTGGTGGGTGTCCCTAGTAGGACCCTTAATTTAACCTGGTTTTGATCTGATGGATTAGTTGCCACC
>NW_027500403.1:0-55335 GCF_021521415.1 Bidens hawaiensis
GTTTTTATGACACACACTTTCATAAGCATTCTTATTTCCACCGGGTAAAATACATGTTTTTTTTTAAATATGTATGTGTGCAACCGGTTTAAACTGCCTTTGGGACTCTAGTCAGACACAATCCACACCCCTCACGATTAATCGCACCCTTGAATTGGCTTGTTTCTAAACTAGTTAAGATGTACTAGTAATATGTGAATGCTTAACAGTTAACACCATATGTGCAATTCATTAACATAAGCCTGGATAACAATCAAATCTCCACCAATTAACACAAATCATGGTATAAATTGAGAGGTCTTTTAATCGGTTGTAATGCAGGCTATGGTTTTTAGTGTGTGATAAGGAATTTTAAAGCGGCTAAAGTGATGAAAACCCAAAAAGTAGTTAAACCAAATTATAGAATTAAGACTCTGCAGGAGTTACAACAATTGTACATAAATACTATCTTTTTGGCTTTTTTCCCTTTTCAAGTCTATCTACTTCTACTATGTTATTAATTAAAACAATAACTTTTCCATAAATAACATGCATTATCATAATTTCTTGTCAATAAAATAATTCAAAATTAATTAAATTACATTCACCTTAACTACATTCAACATATTCTAATATACTAAACTATTAATACACGTGTTACTTAATGGGTTCGGGTTTTTCTTTTTTAAGTTTCATGGTAGTTCTTTTTTTATTTTGGTTTCATTTCAGTTTTTTGTTTTTGTTCGGTTTAGTTTTTATAAATTTGTTTCATTTCAGTTTCATTTCGATTCGATTTTGTTTTTGTTTTTTTAGTTTTGTTTTAGATGAATTTAACTTCATTCAGTTTTTTTCCGCTTTTATAGTTTTTGTTTTTGGTTCGGTTTCAGATTATCGGTTTTAACTTTTTGGTTTTTGTTTTTGTTTTATTGGTATTTGGTTATATTTAGGTTTTCGGTTTTGATTTTGTTTTAGCTTTTTTCAATTTAGTTTCGTTTCAATTTGTATTTAGCTTTTTTGGTGTTTGGTTTTAGTGTCTATTGAAAAATGAAATAATATGCAGGGTTTGCAAATTAAGTGAAATGTTCACATGAATTTCAACTTTCAAGTGTGTTAAACTCATTGAAGCTTTATATCTTTTTAGGATCTTCACTTCCAATAATAATGAATTTGCATTTGGTATAAATGATCTCAAAAGCTAAGAACGTTGCTTGTGTTACCCTTCATTTTTCTTCTTAATCTTCAAGTGTGTTATAAATGAAAATTGGTCATTTGTAGAAATGTTTTGATTTTCTTTGGTTCGGGTAAAAACAGATTATTTTAAAAGAGTATCAGATTAGTTCTAGTCAATGAGTCAATATAAAAAGGTATCGACTTAGTTCGGGTTTCAACAGATCTTTTTAAAATCGTATTGATTTGGTTCGGGTCATACCGGGTCAATTTTAGAAGATATTGATTTGGTTCGGGTTAAATGGGTCATTCTCAAAACGTATCGATTTGGTTTTTGTCAACATATGTCATTTTAAAAATGTTTCGATTTAGTTATGGTTCTTAAATGTGTTTTGGATGTGCTTAAGTTTATTTGGGTGTAAGAACATGAAATATAAAAATCGTTTTCGTAGTCGGCCAGTCATTATGTTTGTTAGATTGGCGTATGGATACTTATGTCATCAACTATGTTTCTGATCCTGGAAGAAAAGAAGCTTGAAGATCGTAAAATCCTGAATCATTCTTTTGATGCTTCTCGGGAATCTTTCCTGGATGCAATTTTTTGATTTGTTTGCTTTCTAAACTAATGTTAGTAAAGTTTGTTTGTTTTCTATTTATATTATTTTTTAAAGCTTATGAAGTTTATGTTTTAAAGTTTTAAATTTTCTTCGTGAACATTCTACTATCTGTAACACCCCGGTTAAAGCGGAATACGCCCGGATGTGACGTACATATCACTCATAAGCTCGTAACGCTATTAAATCGACCATAATTATATATATATTTCATTTCAATACGTCGCAAATACACAATCAAATAACAATTCGATAAAAATTGAATTTCATTATGTTATACTTCTAATACCCTAATGTCCAACTAATCAAGTCGTCAATCCTTAGGCTTCAACCTGCAGCACGTTTAAAATAATATAATTTGTCAATAATATATTAGTGAGAATTCATAAAGTTTTTGTAACACCCCGGCTAAAGCGGAAATGCCTGAGTGTGACGTACAGATTGCTCAAACACACGTGACACTAATATGTGACCATAATAATATTATTTCATTTAAATCTTCATGTAACACAAGTTTATCAAATAATACAAGTTGTAACAAATAAATAAACAAATGATAAGTTGTTCTTTGAATATCCTATAGGCATGCTATGTGTCTTCTAACTTTCATCCTCGTATCTTTACACCTGTAACATATGTATAAAATAAAGTCAGCTATGAACATAGCTGGTGAGATTCCCACAGTTTGATATTATACGTGAAAATCATACAATTCATGGCAAGTGATAAACGAGCAAGTAAAGTCCTTTCCAGTTGGTATCAACCAACGTACTCGGGTAATCGCGCAAGTAAGGTCCTTTACAGTTGATAACAACCAACGTACTCGGATAATGAGGCCCTTTTCCACTCGATACAAATGGACCTGAGTGCAAAGGGGGCGTATGATCATACTTATTGAGGCTAGCACGTGCAAGTAAATTCGAGCAAGTAATCAAGTAACACACAAGTCCATATAGTGAATTGTAGTTTGTAAGCGAAATCGAAATACATTGAATTTGTAATAAGGTACATATGCTACCCCAAAATATGAAAACGTTTTAAAAGGGGTTATGAGAAACTCACCTCGAAAATGAAGATAAACATTGCAATGAAAACCAAAAGCATAATAACGAAACCGAAGCAACCAAAAGTGCGTTAAAGAACTCGAAATGCTTGAACTTCTCAAACTATAAATAAAATAAATACAAATATTTAAGGATTAACTAACAGGATTATACGGGTTAATTATTTAGCTTTAAAGATGTCACGTTGTATATTTTATTATCTTAATGCGTGGATTATTTTAATATTATACTTTTAACACTAACGTGAGAGTTGCGATATTACGTTGTACGGATTTTAAATTAGAATTTATATCGAACAATTATATCTAAGTTATTTAACTAAAGTCAATTAATTAAAAAGATAACGAGTTTTTAAGTTAACAAAATAAAGTTTAATGAATTATGAATTAACATTACCGAATCAAGGTTTAATGGTTTAAAAGTTAACGAATTAAAGTTCAACGAACGAATTAAAATTAACAAAGTAAAGTTGACGGGTTAACGTTAACAAATCATGATATAAACTAATTTTAAATGATTTAACGAAATATCTTATTTACATATTATTTAATTAATAATTTATTATTAATGCGTGAACTTTAATATTTATGGGATACGGATTTTAAAGGTACAATTTTTATCTCAAAAACGATTACGTTGATGTATTATAAAGATTAACGAATGCAATAATAGTATAATATCATATTAACGAGGTTAAAGTTAACGAACGGTTTAAGTTAACAAATCAATATTAACGAAAATGAAATAGCATTGGTGTTTTAACAAGTTTGGAAGTCGGTTTAGTAGGGGAAATAGTGAAATATAATGTATATTTATTTTATAAGAATTTTATTTGGTTAAAACAAATACTTATTTGATTTAAAATAATTTTTAAGAATTTTATTGTTTTAATATATAAAATAAAAGATTAAAAAATAAAACAACAAAAAAATATGAGCTGACCCGGGTCTATGTGCTCAAACTCAAGTAATTCAACCAGTGAACCAACTTAATATTTGGTAGATAAACAGAAATAAAAATACATATATTAATACTTCACGTACTTCATCCTTACTAGAAACCCTATGCCTAAATTCTCTGAAACTAATCAATGTTTGTTTAATCTATGATATGGGTTTTGTTCTATGGCTCAAGATGAATCAAATTCATATAAAACCTTACACTTTGAAGAGTTATAAAATGAAATAGAATCTATATTATTTGAATACTTCCGCATAATACTCGTAAAGTTTGGAAATTGATTTAACAACGAATTTAAATCTTCGAAGTTTCGTTAGTTGCTCTAAAATAATGGAAAAGAAAATGAGCGAATGTTGAACGTCAATCATCGAGAATATATCTTTAATGATAAAAGGGTAAATAAAAATAATGAATGACACGTAACATACATGAAAGGAACAATATATGTGTATATTTATAAACAAAAACCGAAAAACTCGAAACGGGTCGGGTTTTCGGGTTTGAAAAGTAACGAATGTTACAGTTTTGCATATATATAATACGAAAAGTGTGAAGTTCACAAGTCAATATGTATAGTCTCAATCATATAGAAAAAGAAAAGTAAATACAAGATATTCCTGTTCGCTTGACATAGGTCAAATCTACTAAGGAACCCCCGTTCGTCGAGCTACTTGGAGTATATAATATGATAATGATACCGCCATTAACAAATGGACGACGTAAGTACTTCCCGTCGGACCCTCCCACTATGAGCATGTGTATGATACCACCATTAACAAATGGACGAAGCAGGTACGTCCCGTCGGACCCTCCCACTATGAGTATGAGTCTCCACCAACAAGAACAGTAAACAACTAGCACATAATCACATAGTTTACAAGCTATATGATACAAAACAAATACATACAAGACACGCATGTGAATTTTAGTTTGACAGAAGAAAACCAAGTTTGGACGTGCTACACCCCAAAACGTGTAAAAGTAAATAAGGTTATGAAAACTCACCTCGAATGCAAAGATTAACTTGTAATAAAAGCCAGTAGCACAATAATGAAAATGAAGCGACCGAAAATGCGTTTAAAGAATCCGAAACGTTTGAACTTCTCGAACTATAAATAAATACAAATATTTAAAGACTAACTAACGGAATTGATGAAAACAATAATTTAGATAAAGGGATTTTACTATATTTTTATTAGCTTTTTATGGAAAACTAATATATGATATTATATTTGAGTTTAACGAAATTTTAACAATGTTTATTATTTAAGTTATAATTTTAACACTAAATGAGAGTTACGATGTTATAATGCACGTTTTAAATGGGGATTATATCTCGAAGACTAATTATGTTAACGAATTAAAACTAACGAACTATTTAATATTTTATTATTATTTTTACTCATTTTGTTTTAATAATATTTTAGGTTTTAATGAAATTTTGGGTTATTATTATTTGATTACTATCTTAACGTGAAAATATACAAGACATGATATTCGTACAACTTGGACTAACGTTTACGAGCCGAAATTGAATTCAAAGGTTTTATTGCATACCCTAATTAATTAAAGTTTACGGTTTATGTTAACGAACGAATTAAAGTTAGTGGGTTACGAAAATAAAAGTTTAGATTTTTTTTAAGCGGAGAACTGAGGAATCTCAATTTATATTTATTTTATAAAAATGTATTTAGTTTAAAATAACTTCATTGGTTTATTATGATTTTTAAATAATAAGAAAATGGTTTACAAAAATAAATAAACAAAAAGTCGCCTGACCCGGATTCAACCCGGGTCTTCCAGTTTACACCCATAGTAATTAACAAGTTGCTCTAACTTGATGGTGGTTTAGATACTAGAAACAAAAATAAATTTATTATATTGAAACTTCATCCTCTTCCTAAAAAAAAACCCTAGGTTACCAATTCATAAATCCGCTCCAGGTTTGTCGAAATCATGATAGGGGTTTTATTAGTCGCTTCAAAACAATGAAAAACCATATAAAATTTACCCAGAAAAGTGATGGTTTGATGATGAACACAAGCTCGCCAGAAAACTAACTTTTATGATTAATTGATGACGACAGAGGCTATGTGAGTGTATTATAAGATTGTGAATGAATTTAGTTCAATGTTAGGACCGTATTTATACATGTAATTGGAGCGTAGGCTCGTTAATGGTCGTTAACGAGTTTCTCATAAAATCCGGCGGTTCATCAGGGATTATTTCAAGGACTCAAGCCGTTATAACTTAATTAACCTGTTGATTAATGTTTCTTATCAAGGTCTACAGTTGTTATACTATTTATTCGGGTCAAAGGACGAATTCTGAATGGCCCGAAAAACGCCACAAATGGGAATATGGTAAGGACACTTATATATAGGATGTACCAGCGGCGTATCCACCATACCCTTATCATATTTCATTTGTCCCGTCTTTCAAAATCGTTCTAGGTTTCGAGTTATTGCACACAACGTACTTATTATGTCTTCAATGTGAGGACTTGGATAATTACGTGTCAACCCATAATTACATTTTTCGTCGGATGGTCCACATAATTCATGTCATTGTGTGGGTTTTAAGATAAATTAAGTTCTTATATGAAGACTTTTAAATCAAGAATAATGAACTATAAGGAGCAAAACTAATAAAAATGTATAAGTGAAACCTTGAAGTTAAATATCAAGATAAATAATGTAACGTCAGGGTTAACAATAACCAACGAAATAATTGAATAGATTTAAATAACGAAATTCTAAAATTAAAGAATATCCAAACAGAAGGTTAAAAGATGAAAAAAATTAACAGGGTATTAAAGTCAAAAGAAAACCCTTGATATTAAGAATAATATGGTAAATGAAAAATATTCATCATAAAACCCTTGATATTAAGGATAATATGGTAAATGAAAAAAGTAACGATTCCGACGAAACCCGGTATACCCTAACCGGGAGACAATGGTTACGTCATATTTAACGTCGGGTACATGAATTACCATAGTAATTATACGAGAATACATGATTCACTGTATTGATTGTACGTGAATATATAATTCATCGTATTGAATATGCGATTAATCGATCGATAGTTATTGAAACCCGAACGAATCGAGGGTTCAATTATAGACGATATCTATAATATTTAGTGATTTTACGAAGCATTAATGCTTCGGGATAAGTAAAGTACGGCACAGAAAAAGAATTTCGATTTAATGGTACGTCGGTACATTAAACGAAACCTTCAATACCAAACCGAGCAAGAGATGATCGATCAAGCCGAAAAAGATGCGCAATAATTAATAATATGATGTTTTAAGTTAATAAATGTCATGGTTTAAGTTTTTTAAAGTTTTTAAATCGGTTTTATATAAATTTCATTTTTAATCCGAAAAACGACCGTTTTAGCCGCGTTTTAAGCCGAATTAAACATTTAACCGAAAAACGAACTGAACCAGATTATCCAAAACATTATCCGGATTGCGGAAATCCAATTGTGTGGCTAGAATTGAAAGAGGTGGGTCCCACCCCACCCCCTCAAATTCCGATCGGACCCTAGGGTGGGGGGGGTTAAACCCCATTCATTTCTTTTTTTTCGTCACAACAATGCATCATCCATCAATCCTCTCCAAAGTATGAACCAAAACCGAGATTTTGTAGCAAGAAAACAAGGTAAAGAATCGAGTTAATCACGTTTCCATCTTCGTTTCTTGAGTTTGTTTGCAAGAAAATGAGGTTTCAAAGATGAAAACCGATTCTTGCATGATCAAGTGATGTATACGGGTTATACAAGGGATCTTGGTCCAAGAAAGGAGTTAAACGAACCAAAAACGAATTTTTACGGTTTAAATCTTTGTTTTTGAATCATAACCGAAACTATAGTGTAAGAGGCTTGATCGTAAGTGTAACTTGCTTGGTATTGTGGTATGTTGGTTGTAGGTTCTGTACTTAGTGGTAGATAAGGCAGAAAGATGAGTTTGTAGCTTGTAGTGGCGGAAAACGAAAGGTATATTCGGTTTATGTTCGGTTTTGGAGATTTGGACAGATTGTTGATGCTTTAGAGTTAAGTCATGAAATTTTACAGAGGTGTTAAACACATGAAAATATGAGTTCTGTAAAGTTTTGGCAATTTTTGGATAAAGGATGAATATTTGGTGAATTTAATGCTCGGTTTTGGCCAAAAATGGTGAAAAATAGTTAAATGACATGAAAAATTCTGGAAAATTGCAGATAAGCTTTTTATATCGTGTATAAGTCACACACATAATTTTAGGTCAGTTGGAGAAGTCTAAATAGGCTTTTCGGTTAAACGAGTTCTAGGGTTTTCTAGCTCGGTTTTGGTGAAAATGGCATGTAAAAAGAGATTTTGGCTCTGGAAAAATTACAGGGGACTATGTGGATGGCAGGGGACATCCAGGAGAAATTTGGGATTTTTCTAAGATCGTTTGTTATTTACGACATATTTAGTGTGTAAATGGTGTTTAAAGATAGATAAATAAATTTTAAATATAAAAATTAATTCTGAAAATATTTTTATAAAATTCCCCACTGTCAAAAAGTCATTTGTGCAAAATTTCAAGATTCGAGATTAAACGGATAATTATTTGTGCAAAAACAAACTTTTAAAGCTTAAAACGAGTAAGCTCGCTTAAACGAGCTGACTGGTGTATAAAAACCCTAAAAATGAACTATTTTCATATAATGGAGTTAAACAAGTAAAAATAAATCATCCGAAAATAATTCGGATGATTTGGGTAATTTTAAACGATTTAACAGTTTCCGGTACGCTAAAAACCGAAACGGGTCCCGCGGCCAAACGGGGCGTCTAAACCGAGCTCTAATTCACAATTTAAACTAAATTATCAGTCAACCACTACTTTCGGGTCGTGTGTGACCAAACTCATTTTTGAAACGTAAAAACGGATAACCGTGCTAGGCACGCAAAACGAGAAAAACGACTAGTAGTAATTGTGACCATGGAACTCTAAACGACATCACAATCTGAGTCCGGAGAAGTGTTTCTGGGTTAACATTGCCCCCGGAACGGGTACAGTACTGGGTTAACAGTGTCCCCAAATGTACCGGTTGATACGGTTAAAGAGCATATAAACAATAATTGTATAATAACGATCGTAGGGATCATATTACAGATTGGACGTGTTAACTGATAATGATTGTTGTTACCTGCTTGCATGTGCTAAGGTGAGTTTCACGAGCCCCTTTTTCTGAACTGTTTTTAAATATTTTCCCGGGGCGGAAAGCATGTTATTATTATTGAAATGTTTAAGTACATACTGAACGCATGGATTTGCGTGTATTTATAAATATTTGATTGTACGGGATTCGTACGGAATGGGTACAGTGCTGGGTTAACAGTGTCCCCAGATATCCCTAGAAGTGTTTCTGGGTTAACATTGCCCCCGGAATGGGTACCGTACTGGGTTAACAGTGTCCCCAGAAGTCCCTAGAAGTGTTTCTGGGTTAACGTTGTCCCCGGAATGAGTACTGTACTGGGTTAACAGTGTCCCCAGACAGAGGTTTCGCTTGTGGGCTCAGCATAATTACATCGTGTTTCTGGGTTAACATTGCCCCCGGATTGAGTACAGGACTGGGTTAACAGTGTCCCCAGATAATATTATATTTTGATATGGATTTATCATGGTTTACTCAAATTGTGAAACTCACCAACTATTCGTAGTTGACCCGTTTTCTCACATGCTTTTCAGGTACAACTAAGATGAAGTGATTGCTTACGTGCTAAGTGCTTGATGTGTGTAAGATTTGCGTGCTGGATGTTATGATACATTATAATAAATAGAATTATGTATCGTATTGTATGATGTGTGTATCACCTAGATGGTAATGAAATACGAGATAATGTAATTTGAAGTATATTAATGTATTCAGTTTTCTTTATAAACAATGTGGTTGATATCAGAGGTGTCTGTTGCATCCCGTTTACGTTTCCGCTATGGTTACGGGGTGTTATAGAACTTGGTATCAGAGCCATTGGTTATAAAGAATTAGGACGTCTTTAAAAGATACCTAAAATATAACCAGTAGCTCAAGTATTATAGGATCTGAATATCAACTAATAATATATAGTGACGAGATCTGGATGAACTTGGATGGACAAGTGAGTTATTATGGTCCGGAACATAATAACAGACTTGTCTGCACGAGGGAATTCAGGGGAAGTCACTGGGTACATTAATAGGTAAAAATGGCAACATATGTGTAAAGTATATAATATTATTTATGCGTGCTAATGTGTATTATGTACGTATCTTGTGGGTACATGTATTGAGAAATAGGATTCGGATAAGGAACCGGGGGATGAAATAATAAAAGTACCGATGACGCTGAGATTTCTAGAGCATCGGTTGATGATAAGTCTGACTTATCGGGCTATAGTTATGATAGTACCAAGTTAGATCTCCAGTTTGACATTAACCAGAAATATCGAGTAACCGTCACTCCCAACCGAAATTAATAAATCCCTTACCCTACCAATACCGGTACCGCATATCTTAATAACCCCCTATGTTCACCCGAACCGCCGACCCTCACGTACGGACGAATCTGTACCCGAACCCATTCCTATTCCATTAAGGTAAATAAACAAATAAATAAATAAATAAATAGAAGAAAATAAAATAATAATAATAACAATAAATTTGATAATAAATGAGCAGATAAAATAATATATATAAATATATATGTGTATCTCTCACTCTCAAACATATGAGACATACCACCTCCAGATCGAGAATTACCGATTTTAGCGAACCTAGAACGCCTGAGGACATTGACTGAGCAAGTGATAGAGTTTCCCATAATAGTAATTGATAATATTTGAAGGCAACCCATGTTGCGCGAGTACCTTGAACCCTGCAACTCCCTATGTTATCCTTACATCCGTTAGATGCCTATACCCATGTATACTCGAATGGAATGATTACCCATACACAAAGAGGTGTTGGAATCGTTATAGCATAGTTGGTTGTTCGTTCGTAGGTGGTATACCGTGTATGCCGGAAGTACAAACAGACACGGATATTATAACTCCGTTGTACGTAATCGTTTGGTGCTCACGGTGAGCATGTATCGATTATGCTGACATGCATAAGGATATTGAAATCAAGCATATTAAACATTGATCTTTGTTAAGAAAGATCTATATGTCAGTTGGTGACAAGGGTTATGAAACATATTTAAACGTTAACCGACATCAGGTTAAGTCCATATGTTATTATATTTGTGGGACATATATACTAGACACTGGTATGTGTAATATGTATGATAATATTTGGTGTGTATGTGTGCCTGCTGTTATGATTGAGCTGGTAACGAGTTATACGATGAGATTAGTATTGATTACTGCGTACGGGATGGGTACGGCAGAATGACATAAAAAGAATAACTCCAATGATGGAGATTGATATGAGTCAGTTGATTACTCAAAGATAGCAGATGATGATACCGAATGTCGTATCACAGATCAATGCTAGTGTTGATGCAAATGTGATCGCAGAATTATAGATTGGGCAATCACATGAATATGAATATTTCAACTCTTAGTGTTATTACTAAGAGTGATAATGTTCCATCGAATACTATATGACTACAAGTATTAGTTATAAACTAAACATGAATAGTAGTCGTAATGAATTAGATCCGGTATGAGGGATATGTTTGTTGGTTGTGTTAAGGAAATTATTAATAGTACTGATGGTAAAGGGAGGAATAGATTAGTGAGTGGAAAGAAAAGATCGAAATGGTTAAGGATATTGGTAAGAGTCTAGAACATTGTGTAGTGAAATATGCTACAGATATGTTGGTAGATTATGTTGTATCGTGATGGGACACGATGGTACAAAATTATAGTTAGAAAATTTTTACTAAAATGATATGGTCGGATTTTAAAATTCTTGTGCTAGAGCACTTTTATTCGAGTAATTAAGTTCAGAGATTGGAAACTGAGCTATGGAAGATAGAAATGTTGTGTGCTGATCACTTAGAACACGCTAATCGTTTGAAGGAATTGTCATGTCTGGTAACATGGCTAATTACTCCTGAAACTAAGCGAAGTGAGCGCTATATTGGGGACTAACTCCATCGATAAGGAGTATAGTCAATCCTGTAAAATATACAACCTTTGGAAGGGTTGTGTCACAAGCCAGCATCGATATATTTAACTCTATGGGAAGCGGACTTGAAGGACGTTAGGTGAGACGTCGGGTGTTAAAGAAGAGAAGTGATAGAGGCATAGTGCAAGATAGGCTTTTGAATAAGTAGGTATGTCCTACAACCCAGAATTATACTAAGACTAGTTCTGGTGTGAAAACATGAACCGCATGAAGGGTCCTTCCCTAAATGTGGAAGATGTGGTTATCGGCAGGAAGAAGAATGTCGAGTGATAGTAGGCCACAGGTGTGGTAAAGATGAACGTAATGCCCCAATTGTAGAACCAATTAAAGCCATGTGAACCGGCAACCCCAACCCATTCGTGTAACAACCACTCCGAACCCAACAACTTCAATAACAATCCATCCAAAGAAACCAAATTATGCCAAACAGTTGTACTTGCTATGAATGTGGCAGTACAGAACGTTTCAAGAGAAATTGCCCAAAGTTGAACCAAGGTGTCGTTGGAAGACGAACCTCATGACAAGCATCAACCTCTAATCAAGCAAGGAGCCGTGCTTTTGTGAGTAATTCGAATAAAGCACGTCATGATCCAAAGGTGGTATTAAGTACGTTGTAGTTTTAAATCAATAGACTTCAGTGATATTTTTACGGTCGTTGATAGAAGTTAGTTCCTGTTAACCTCCTATCTTTTGGAAAGATACCGATTAGTGAAACTATAGAACCCTATACAGTAGAATCACTAACGGTAAACCCCTAATGGTTAACTAAATTGTTTGGAATTGTCCTATTATTCTGAACGATTAACCTTTCCTTATCAACCTACGACCAGTAAAGTTAAGAAGTTTTGAAGTAATAGTTAACATGGATTGGCTAACTCAACATGAAGCTGAAGTCAAATATGAAAAGAAGATGATTAGAAGCTCTCCTTCGGACGATGAAGCGATTATATACAGAGAAAAGTGTACGGTATTATGTTACCACTCTAATCTCATCTTGAGATGTTATAATATTTACGACAAGAAGACGTGGTGTATTTAACAAACGCGATTGCTAAAGTATTTAAAAGAAAACATATAAAAGATATCCCGAAGGTACGCGAATTTCCACAAGTTTTCCTAGAAGAACTTCCTGGATTACCGCCAACCCGACAAGTCGAATTCAGAATCGATTTAATGTCTCAAGCTGGTACTGTTGCTAAAGCACCCTACCGACTTGCACCGTCCGAGATGCAAGAATTATCCAATCAGTTACAAGAATTGTTGGATAAAGGATTCATACGACCTAGTTAGTCACCATGGGGTGCACCAGTGTTATTTGGGAAATGAAGGACGGAAGTGTTAGGATATGTATTGATTAGGGAGAATTGAAGAAAGGGACGATCAAGAATAGGTATTCACTTCTTCAAAGTAAATGATCTGTTTAACCAACTGCAAAGGGCGATTTATTTTTAGAAAATTGGTCTTAGATATAGTTATCACCAAATGAAAAATCCAAGACGAGGACGTTGCAACAACAACGTTTCAGACTCGCTACGGCCATTATGAATTCTTAGTTATGCCTTTCGGGCTAACAAATGCGCCGGCAGCATTCATGGAACTCATGAACCGAGTCTGTAAACTTTATTTTGACAAATTTGTCATAGCATTCATTGATGATATTTTGATATGTTTGCAACGTAAAGAAGAGCACGAACGACGTGTAAAGAAAATTGTGGAAGTGTTAAAGCAAGAGGAGTTGTACGCGAAGTTTTCGAAATGTGATTTTGAATAAAGAAGGCATAATCCCTTGGTCATGTTGTAAAGCAACAAGGATTTCACATAAATCCAAATAAGATGGAAACCATTAAAATTGTGCCAAGCGCCGATTTTAAGTCTCCCCGACGGAGACGATGGTTTTGTCGCGTATTGTGACGCATCGCGTAGAGGGTTAGGATGCGTGTTGATGCAGAATAATAAGGTTATAGCCTGTGCTTCCTGACAGTTAAAAGTACACGAGAAAAATTACACTACTCATGACTTAGAACTGGGAGCGGTTATCTTCGCACTTGAAATCTGGAGACATTATCTCTACGGTACGAAGTGCACCATCTTCACCGATCATAAAAGTTTGCAGCACATATTCGATCAGAAAGAACTGAATATGAGGCAACGAAGATGGGTCGAGTTGTTAAGCGATTATGACTGTGACATCCGTTATCACCCCGGCAAGGCTAACGTCGTAGCCGATGCCTTGAGTAGGAAAGATCGGGTTAAGCCATTGCGAGTGCGAGCACTGGGGATGATAGTCCAGTCGAACCTTTCGGATCTGATTCGAGTCGCTCAACGTGAGGTGTTGAAAGAGGAACAATTGGAAAAGGAGGGACTTTACGGCAATGAGAAGAATTTCGAACAGCGCGTGGACGAAATTCTCTACTTCAAAAATTGGGTTTGGATCCCGACCCTCCATGACCTTCGTGAAATAATCATGGACGAAGCGCATAGATCGAAATATTCCATACATCCGGGATCGGATTAGACTATTGATGATACGAATATCTGAAAGGATTTTATTAATGGCCGAGTTTGGAAAAAGATATGGTTACGTATGTTGGTGAATATTTAAGTTATGCAAGAGATAAGGCTGCATACCGAAAACCCTTGGGAACGCCACAACGACAGAAAATTCGCCAATGATAGTGGGAATAAATTACAATGGGTTTCGGGACGCAAATTCCCAAGATATATCAAAGGCATGAGGTAAATTGGGTAATCGCGGATCGATTAACCAATCCTCGCATTTCATCCCAATCCATGTCGATTACCACAATGAATTCTCGCCCAAATTCATGATGGTGAAATGGTATCTCGTCGTGGAGTACCATTTTCAATTATCTCAGATCGAAATAGTCATCCTACTTCCAATATTGGAAGGCGGGGAAGGAAGCATCGAGAGCTTGAAGCTTTCGATGGGTGAAGTAATTATTACCAATTTGTTAAATTGAAAATGGGCGTCACTCAAGCCATAAGATTTGAATTGATTCGAGAAACAACCAATAGGATTTATAATAATTAAGATATGTTGAAAGCAGCGCGAGATTGGCAAAGGATTTATGCCAACATTCAAAGGAAACCATTGTCGCTGGAAAGAGGTGACAAGGTATTTTTAAGGCATCACCTAAGAGAGGTGATACGAGGTTTGGCAAAACCGAAAACAGCTCCTTAATATATTGGACCTCATGAGACTATCTCCATGATTAGTCATTTAGTTTATCGATTAAAGTACTCCAGGGGCTAAGTACTATACATAATGTTTTGCCATGTATACGGATTGAAAAGTGCCTAAGCGACGAGGCAACGAAAGTACTAGTAATAGAGGTACTCATAGAAGACATGTTTGATATCATAAATAATTCCGTAGAGTTAGTAGACGGGAAAACTAAACAGTTTGGACACACCAAGCTTTACTGATTAAGATTAAGTGGAATTCACAGCGAGGGTGAATTCTGAAGGAAAAACCCCCCACCTTTCTTTCGGAAGGGGTTAGTGGACGTGTAAAATTTCGATGACGAAATTTCTTAACGGGGGGAGAATGTAACGATTCCGACGAAACCCGGTATACCCTAACCGGGAGACAATAGTTACGTCATATTTAACGTTGGGTACATGAATTACCATAGTAATTATACGAGAATACATGATTCACTGTATTGATTGTACGTGAATATATAATTCATCGTATTGAATATGCGATTAATCGATCGATAGTTATTGAAACCCGAACGAATCGAGGGTTCAATTATAGACGATATCTATAATATTTAGTGATTTTACGAAGCATTAATGCTTCGGGATAAGTAAAGTACGGCACAGAAAAAGAATTTCGATTTAATGGTACGTCGGTACATTAAACGAAACCTTCAATACCAAACCGAGCAAGAGATGATCGATCAAGCCGAAAAAGATGCGTAATAATTAATAATATGATGTTTTAAGTTAATAAATGTCATGGTTTAAGTTTTTTAAAGTTTTTAAATCGGTTTTATATAAATTTCATTTTTAATCCGAAAAACGACCGTTTTAGCCGCGTTTTAAGCCGAATTAAACATTTAACCGAAAAACGAACTGAACCAGATTATCCAAAACATTATCCGGATTGCGGAAATCCAATTGTGTGGCTAGAATTGAAAGAGGTGGGTCCCACCCCACCCCCTCAAATTCCGATCGGACCCTAGGGGGGGGGGGTTAAACCCCATTCATTTCTTTTTTTTCATCACAACAATGCATCATCCATCAATCCTCTCCAAAGTATGAACCAAAACCGAGATTTTGTAGCAAGAAAACAAGGTAAAGAATCGAGTTAATCACGTTTCCATCTTTGTTTCTTGAGTTTGTTTGCAAGAAAATGAGGTTTCAAAGATGAAAACCGATTCTTGCATGATCAAGTGATGTATACGGGTTATACAAGGGATCTTGGTCCAAGAAAGGAGTTAAACGAACCAAAAACGAATTTTTACGGTTTAAATCTTTGTTTTTGAATCATAACCGAAACTATAGTGTAAGAGGCTTGATCGTGAGTGTAACTTGCTTGGTATTGTGGTATGTTGGTTGTAGGTTCTGTACTTAGTGGTAGATAAGGCGGAAAGATGAGTTTCTAGCTTGTAGTAGCGGAAAAAGAAAGGTATATTCGGTTTATGTTCGGTTTTGAAAATTTGGACAGATTGTTGATTCTTTAGAGTTAGGTCATGAAATTTTACAGAGGTCTTAAACACATGAAAATATGAGTTCTGTGAATTTTTGGCAATTTTTTGGTAAAGGATGAATATTTGGTGAATTTAATGCTCGGTTT
The DNA here is from genome assembly GCF_021521415.1 of Bidens hawaiensis. Classification (NCBI taxonomy): domain Eukaryota; kingdom Viridiplantae; phylum Streptophyta; class Magnoliopsida; order Asterales; family Asteraceae; genus Bidens; species Bidens hawaiensis. The sequence continues at coordinate 16,756 of NW_027500403.1, forward strand.
TGGCCAAAAATGGTGAAAAATAGTTAAATACCATGACAAATTCTGGAAAAATGCAGATAAGCTTTTTATATCATGTATAAGTCACACACAAAATTTTAGGTCAGTTGGAGAAGTCTAAATAGGCTTTTCGGTTAAACGAGTTCTAGGGTTTTCTAGCTCGGTTTTGGTGAAAATGGCATGTAAAAAGAGATTTTGGCTCTGGAAAAATTACAGGGGACTATGTGGATGGCAGGGGACATCTAGGAGAAATTTGGGATTTTTCTAAGATCGTTTGGTATTTACGACATATTTAGTGTGTAAATGGTGTTTAAAGATAGATAAATAAATTTTAAATATAAAAATTAATTCTGGAAATATTTTTATAAAATTCCCCACTGTCAAAAAGTCATTTGTGAAAAATTTCAAGATCCGAGATTAAACGGATAATTATTTGTGCAAAAACAAACTTTTAAAGCTTAAAACGAGTAAACCGGTAAAGCTCGCTTAAACGAGCTGACTGGTGTATAAAAACCCTAAAAATGAACTATTTTCATATAATGGAGTTAAACAAGTAAAAATAAATCATCCGAAAATAATTCGGATGATTTGGGTAATTTTAAACGATTTAACAGTTTCTGGTACGCTAAAGACGGAAACGGGTCTCGCGGCCAAACGGGGCGTCTAAACCGAGCTCTAATTCACAATTTAAACTAAATTATCAGTCAACCACTACTTTCGGGTCGTGTGTGACCAAACTCATTTTTGAAACGTAAAAACGGATATCCGTGCTAGGCACGCAAAACGAGAAAAACGACTAATAGTAATTGTGACCATGGAACTCTAAACGACATCAAAATCTGAGTCCGGAGAAGTGTTTCTGGGTTAACATTGCCCCCGGAACGGGTACAGTACTGGGTTAACAGTGTCCCCAGATGTACCGGTTGATACGGTTAAAGAGCATATAAACAATAATTGTATAATAACGATCGTAGGGATCATATTACAGATTAGACGTGTTAACTGATAATGATTGTTGTTACCTGCTTGCATGTGCTAAGGTGAGTTCACGAGCCCCTTTTTCTGAACTGTTTTTAAATATTTTCCCGGGGCGGAAAGCATGTTATTATTATTGAAATGTTTAAGTACATACTGAACGCATGGATTTACGTGTATTTATAAATATTTGATTGTACGGAATGGGTACAGTGCTGGGTTAACAGTGTCCCCAGATATCCCTAGAAGTATTTCTGGGTTAACATTGCCCCCGGAATGGGTACCGTACTGGGTTAACAGTGTCCCCAGAAGTCCCTAGAAGTGTTTCTGGGTTAACGTTGTCCCCGGAATGAGTACTGTACTGGGTTAACAGTGTCCCCAGACAGAGGTTTCGCTTGTGGGCTCAGCATAATTACATCGTGTTTCTGGGTTAACATTGCCCCCGGATTGAGTACAGGACTGGGTTAACAGTGTCCCCAGATAATATTATATTTTGATATGGATTTATCATGGTTTACTCAAATTGTGAAACTCACCAACTATTCGTAGTTGACCCGTTTTCTCACATGCTTTTCAGGTACAACTAAGATGAAGTGATTGCTTACGTGCTAAGTGCTTGATGTGTGTAATATTTGCGTGCTGGATGTTAGGATACATTATAATAAATAGAATTATGTATCGTATTGTATGATGTGTGTATCACCTAGACGGTAATGAAATACGAGATAATGTAATTTGAAGTATATTAATGTATTCAGTTTTCTTTATAAACAACGTGGTTGATATCAGAGGTGTCTGTTGCATCCCGTTTACGTTTCCGCTGCGGTTACGGGGTGTTACAAAAAATATTCATCATAAGTTAAATACATAAAACATTGGGGTCATGAAAGAATTAAGATTAGTGAAAACATATAATAACCATAAGAAACTATCAAAGAATTAGGAAAAGTAACATAATGACGCAAAGATGTTAGCATTATTAATCTTAGGGAAGTTTAACCACCACAATGAGGTGTTTATGTTCGAGATGTCCGCATTGAGGTATTGATAAATCACAAACATAATATCAAATCATAGAACAGTACATGAGGCTCCTATTAGATAGCTATGTCCTTAGCTAAACACATAGCCCCGGCTTGAAAGTAAACCGGTCATAGGCAACCAAAAGTGTGATTATGGTTTCTATTAGATAACCATGAACATAACCATGCACATGGTCCTGATTTCCACTAATGCTTATGTTTGGGGTTAACCGATCATAGACCGTTAGATTGAATAAATTCAAGAGTTAACTAAATCTTATTCTATAGATAACGTATGGAATGCGTGCCTTGCTTAGTGCGAATATTAAATCAGATCAATCAAATGCAAACATAAATTCATCAATATCATTGAAAATTTTAGAGTACATGAAGACAATATTCAAATGGAAAGAACAAAGACAAAAATAATACTTGCGAAAAGAAAGAAAAAGAAAATTGTTTGCAGCGCTCGTCCCTTCGAGGATAGGTGGGTCTTTGGGTATAAGGGCTAGTGTGGGGCGGTGCCATGATTTCTTAGCTGAAATTCATTGGCATTGATGTACACGCGCCCTTGCGTACCCTGGCTGGCATGACCTACTTGAGTTGGATCAGCTTGGTTTAATTGGGTATGAATAGCTTGAATGGGATGGGCTTGCAGTGGTTGGGTTTGATCGGCTTGAGCTTGATTGAATTGGGTTTGTGGTTGAAAGGCTTGGGCTTGATATATTTGGAGTTGGTTGGTAGATGGTTTGGACTACCACAATGATAGCAGGCTCGCATGATTGGCAGAGTGGGGGCATGTTGTAAGGCCCCGAACCCCGGGAACCCTACAGTTGGTATTCATACAAAATACTTGTAAAAATGTTTAAACTTGAAAATAATTCATTTCATTAAAATAACCAATTCAGAGTATAATTCAGCGGAAAACATAAATAATAGAATAAGTTCTCAAAAACCCGGGAATTATGCCCAAAACCAATTTAAATATAATTTATAAACTTTTTAAAATAAAATGTTCAATGATGAAATCTTCTATCCACGTATGTCATTCACCGTCCAAGTAGCTTCGTGCATGTCCAAGCAATAAGGCATCCTCCTCCTAACCTGAAACTCACACTAACATGCACACAAAGTCAGCTTGAGCTGAGTGAGTTCGAGTTTTAATAAATAACATAAATAATAATACTTATAATAGTCATTCCAAGAGTTTAAAAGTAAAAGGAGTACATCAGTTAAGACATCATCATTGGTAAACAATAATTATTATATATATATATATATACATACATACATACATTTATATAAACATCCTTATAAGTACATTCCTATATATACATAATTATATATATAACATCCAAGTAATAACATTAGGGTCGAGCAAACGTACAACCCAAACACGAAACATCTCATCAACGTATGCAAACACAAAGTAGGCATACGTAACATCCGTAGTCGATACGACTACAACATCACCAAATATTGGCCATACAATAATATATATATATACATACTATAACATCCCAAGGCCTACCATATACTAGCAAGCCTAGATAAAATAGTTTAAACGTTTCATCAAGCAAATCGCTTAGGTGTGCATGCTAGCCCAAAAACATAAAAAGAGTTAAAAGGGGGCATCATGAACTCACCTGACACGAGACACGGATTCACCCCGAGCTAGAGAATCCGTAAGTAATCCCAAGACTCAAACACCTGCCGGTTTACATTCAATCAATACTAATGACATCAAGATGACTCGTTTATCCTACGAGACGTTCTAACGGGGCTCGGGTCACCTAAAGCCTCGACCTCATCAAACTAAATCACAACAGCCCCCGAGGCCTCACATTCACCAAAATGACCCTTAGATACTCCCGGGAATAAAGAATACCCAAATTACCCCCGGAAGCACTAGGTGATACCACTACGCGCGTTTAAGAGTCGTTTAGGCCATTAACATCCAACTCAGCCCCGTGTGGACCCAACATGATAAAATCACAGCCAACAAGTCCACACGACGTTACGCGAGTCAAATGGGTCGGTAACTCACAAGTACAACGCACCAACTATTCAACAAACGCAATTGCGCGTTGTACAGAACCGTTGGAGTAACCGACAACCAATTTAGCCCCATAACTTATAAAAATGATTTTTCAACAGCCCGTACATCAAACCAAGTTCCCCCCAGCTGAATTGGTCATTAATCACTTCGACCCTCGCGTTAAACGCATAAAACTACAATTCTAGTCAACCGAACACTAATAATCAAACTACAACTAGTTGACCAATCTAACGAACAACAATGAACATGATTTTTAAAGTATGATATATGGGAAATACCTAGGAAGATTGCGGTGCAAAAACTCACTTCAAACAGTCCCGAAAATAACACAATAGAACATCCACCAGTTAAGCCTAAAACGAACTTATCGATCAATAACAAGTAAAACGTGCAGATTTTAGCATGCGAAGATGCATTTAATTACATAGGATAACCTTTGAAATAAATTATTAAATTTTTACCAAACTTTAATAAATGTCTTAGGTTTATAAAAATATTTTTATTATATTTTTCTAATGGACACAAAAATCATAAAAGTTCATCCAACACAGAAAGGTATATGCAGCTATTTTAGTGCGCAACAAAATGGTTTTATTTTTATAAAAATCATTACCCAGCCAAATTAAATGATTCCAATTGGGTTTGGTTCCTAAATCAAAATACTAACTTTCAGAAGTGGAACCAACCAATTTAGACTTGTCTAAAAAGGGTTATGACGTCGGGAAGACGCACCAGAATCCGTCATCTTGCATCAGCTTTGACACTCGATCTTATAAAATCATAAAAAACATTCAAATCTCGTCCAAAAATTACATATTATACCTTTCTGGAAACTAGACTCAAAGTAGAACATCATAGAAACAAGAATCGATCAAAAACAATATATTTTCATCGAGTTACACACCAAACAATAATCGAGTACGAATCTGTCAGAAATCGTTATAACCAAAACTCAACCCTAACGAACAATAAGCGCGTTAATATGATCAACTAAGGTGTAAAAGACTTGTGGAATCGTAGTACTAACCTTTAATTGATGTTTGACGCTCACGACTTGGCCGGAAAAAAGGAAAATTGCAGGGGGGGGGCTGGAGCTGCCGATCGGGATTAGCAAGAGGGGGGAGATAGGGGTTTTAAGTATTATGCTATAACATAAAAATATTTCATGCTAGCCCCTATAATTTGAATAATAAGGCAACTTGGAAGAAAGTTAAATGATTAAACTTACCGGGATGGCGTAAAGGCTTCCTAGAAACGTCGGTTAAATCCCGAAAATTATACATACTTTACAAGCTTTAAATCTTTGAGCCCGGAAATCAACGGGTGTTACACATGTTATGGGACATATGGTTGTTGGAGTGGTTGAATAACAGGTTGTGGGACGAAAGGGTGGTGTTGGATATGTATTGGTGCTCGACATGCGTTGATGTGGTGACCAAAACGATCACAGTTGGAACATCTTCGGCATTGAATGGTAGTGGGGTGGTGGAAATTACACGTATTACACAAAGGGTGTGTTCCCGTGTAAGGTTTTTTTTTTGCTAGGTTGGGGTTGGGTATTTTGTGTTTGCGTTAAGGCATAGTGTTTGCGTTTATTGATGTGGTTAGTGTAGGCGTGTTTGGATAACTCGGGCTTGGTTTCTCTTGGTTCGGGAGGTGATTTTTCGGGGTTTTTCTTAGAACCCTTCATTGTTAAGGTCCCGGCTTTGACATTATTATCTGTGAGGGTTGCGGCAAGGTTAATGGCGTCATCGAGTTCTTTAGGAGAACTACTGAGGACACTGTCTTGGATTTCTCTCGGTAGTCCTCTAATGTACTTGTCGATGGCATAAGAAGCAAGGGTAACAAGATGTGGCACCAACCAGCTAAGTTCATTGAAACGGGAGGTGTAAGCGGTGTGCTCACCACCTTCCTGCTTGAGGTTCCAAAATTTTGCCTCCAAGTTCATGAGTTCGTTTGGAGAACAAAACTGTCGGGTCATCAGGTCTTTCAGTTCGTTCCACGGCAAGGTCATGGCAGCTTCAGCACCGCGGACCGACTTTTCCTTGACCCACCATGTAAGAGCACCTTTCTCGAAAACACTTGAAGCGAATCGGGTTCGCTTATCATCAGGACACTCAATGTGGAGAAACACGCTCGCCATCTTTTCGTACCACTGAAGTAGAGCAGTGGCACATTGAGTTCCGTCAAAGGCGGTAGGTTTAGCATCGTTGAAATTCTTAAAGGCCACAACAGGAGTTGGAGGCATGGGAGGAGCATGGTTAATGCTAGACATGATGTTCTGGTGCATCTGGTCATTATATCGGGTAGGACCGCTGTCAGCTGTTTGGTGATCCGAGTAATGATCTTGCTGCCGGAGGTTCTGGACGAAGGACGCTGAAGGTGACGGGAAGCCATGCTGCGAACAAGGGTAACGAAAATCGTGAGACTCGTAATAGTGCGTGATATACAAAGAAATCCTTGATAAAGTTTGTAAAAATATGAAAACCATACTAATAATAAGTGTTGTGAGGAACTTAGAGTTTTCATGAACCACCATGGACTCTTATGTTCCAACACAAATGTAAGACCCCGAAACCCGGGAATCCTATAGTTGGTCATCATATCCAAAAATTCTCAAAAATTTAAAACCAAACCAATTCGTTTTATCCAAAACAAGTTCATCTTATTAAATCAGTTCAGAGTAATTAAACAGTGGAATAATAAAAACCAAAATCCCCAAAAATCGGGAAGAGTACCCAAAACCAAAATTTAAATACTTATAGTAATAAATTAAAAACAGTTTGCATTATTAATTCTTCGACTAGATAAGCCTTCAACCGTCCGAGTAGTCTGCAGCACGTCCAAGTGGTAATCTCCAATCCTCAACCTGAAAATCAATCTAACATACACACAAAGTTAGCTTGAGCTGAGTGAGTTCAATTTTTACATAAGTAACATCAAATAAGAATTTAACTCCATAAGTATAAAATGTAGGAGAAAATCATAAGTAATTAGATATATAACTTTCCTTGGTCAAAATGGGTCGGTAACTTGCAAGTACAACGCACTAACTATTCAATAAACGCAAATGCGTGTTGTAACGACCCGTTTGAGTAATCGACAACCAATTCAGCCCCCATACTTATAAAAATGATTTTTCAACAGCCCGTAACCCGAACCAAGGTCACCCGAACTAAATTGGTCGTTAATTACTCCAATACTCGCGTTAAACACAACAATTCGCTATTCTAGACAACCGAATATCCACTTTCAATCTACAACTAGTTGACCAATCAAACTAACACCAATGCACATGATTTTAAAGTATGTTATACGGGACTTACCTAGGAGGATTGTGGTGCAAAAACCTTAGCCGAAACATCCCTGAAACTGCCCAATTGGACAGCCACCCGGTAAGCCTAAAAACAACCGTTTTTCAACGAATAAACGAGCTATAAGGATGAATTAGGGTGAAAAAAGGTTGTAGAAATTTAGTACCAACCTAGAATTGAACTTCTAGAGGCCAGATGATGGCTGGTTTGCACGAAAATCGAGAAGGGGGGAGGCTGCTGGAGTGTCGATCGCAGAAAGGAAAGGGGTGAGCTAGGGTTTTGTGTTATAATTAAAAATGTTACACTTTAGCCCTTAGAGTTGGAAAGATATAGCAGCTTGAGAGAAAGTTTAAATGATTTAACGTACCAGGATGACGAGAAGGTTCCCGAGCAATGTCGGTTAAGTCTCGAGAGATATACATACTTTACAAACTTTAAATCTTTAAACCGAAAATTAACGGGTGTTACAACAAAAATCGAAATTTCGAAAATAAATTGAACCAAAAGCTGGATATTCGTGTATCACCATGACTTGACAGACTTTCGATTAAAACACATTATAAAACATTGAGGGTCGGAGTCATATGTCGCATGAATCGCCATGACTTGTGTGACATCCTAAAAGTGCAACCATATCCTTATCACAAAGGGGACATGGTCACATTTGAAAGTATGAAGATGCGATTTATGGGGAAGAAATATCGGAAAAACCCAAGTAAAAAATTCGATTTGGAAGTTATAATTTTAACACTAAATGAGAGTTACGATATTATAATGCACGTTTTAATGGAGATTATATCTTGAAGACTAATTATGTTAAAGAATTAAAACTAACGAACTATTTAATATTTTATTATTATTTTTACTCATTTTGTTTTAATAATATTTTACGTTTTAACGAAATTTTTGGTTATTATTATTTGATTACTATCTTAACGGGAAAATATACAAGACATGATATTCGTAAAACTTGGACTAACGTTTACGAGTAGAAATTGAATTCAAAGGTTTTATTGCATACTCTAATTAATTAAAGTTTACGGTTTATGTTAACGAAAGAATTAAAGTTAGTGGGTTATGAAAATGAAAGTTTGGTTTTTTTTAAGCGGAGAAGTGATGAATCTCAATTTATATTTATTTTATAAAAATTTATTTAGTTTAGAAGTATCTTCATTGGTTTATTATGATTTTTAAATAATAAGAAAATGGTTTACAAAAATAAATAAACAAAAAGTGGCCTGACCCGGGTTGGTCTTCTAGTTTACACCCATAGTAATTAACCAGTTGCTCTAACTTGATGGTGATTTAGATACTAGAAACAAAAATAAATTTATTATATTGAAACTTCATCCTCTTCCTAAAAAAAACCCCAGGTTACCAATTCATAAATCCGCTCCAGGTTTGTCGAAATCATGATAGGGGTTTTATTAGTCGCTTCAAAACAATGAAAAACCATATAAAATTTAACCAGAAAAGTGATGGTTTGATGACGAACACAAGCTCGCCGGAAAACTAACTTTTATGATTAATTGATGACGATAGAGGCTATGTGAGTGTATTATAAGATTGTGTACGAATTTAGTTTGATGTTTGGACCGTATTTATACATGTAATTGGAGCGTAGGCTCGTTAATGGTCATTAATGAGTTTCTCATAAAATCCGGCGGTTCATCGGGGATTATTTCAAGGACTCACGCCGTTATAACTTAATTAACCTGTTGATTAATGTTTCTTATCAATGTCTATAGTTGTTATACTATTTATTTGGGTCAAAGGAAGAGGATTAAGTCCATTCCTTAAGTTCCGCCGGAAATCCGGCGTCGCTGGCAGCCATCGGCCGGAAAAACGCGAATTGTGGGAGAGAGCCGAGAGTTTGTTTTAATATTATATTGTATTTTAATTCAAATTTACAGTTTAGCCCCTAAAGTTTAAGATTACTTTAAAACCTATATTAAAGTATAATTACACAATGATCCTTGAACATTTAAATGTTTTAAATCTTGTTAAAGATGTATATAATTCGTATTATTTTCGAATTATACCCGATAGCTTGTGAATCGATTTTCGCCGAAGTCGGTGTTTCAATGATTGTTAGATGGCGTTATAAAACGAAAATTAAGATGTATATTTACATATATAAAAAAAACAAATAAGAAAATTTAAACGGGTCGGGTTTTCGGGCTTGAAAAGTAACAAATGTTACAGGATTAACAACTTTTAGATATTTTGTCGCGAAATTAAAAAAAATAAAAATTTAAAAGAAATCAACTACTACGAGGGGTTGTTAAAAGGTTTTAAAAATTATGTACAAACATAGTTACATAAAAACAACAACGTCGAATTCTGAATGGCCCGAAAGACGCTACAAATAGGAATATGGCAATGACACTTATATATAGGACGTACCAGTGGTGTATCCACCATGCCCTTATCATATTTCATTTGTCCCGTCTGTCAAAATCATTCCAGGTTTCGAGTTATTGCACACAACGTACCTATTATGTCTTCAATGTGAGGACGTGGATAATTACGTGTCGACCCATAATTACCTTTGTCGTCGGATGGTCCACATAATTTATCTCATTGTGTGGGTTTTAAGATAAATTAAGTTCTTATATTAAGACTTTTAAATCAAGAACAATGAACTATAAGGAGCAAATCTAATAAAAAAAATATAAGTGAAACCTTGAGGTCAAATATCAAAATAAATAATGTAACGTCAGGGTTAACAATAACCAACGAAATAATTGAATAGATTTAAATAACGAAATTCTAAAATTAAAGAATATCCAAACAGAAGGTTAAAAGATGAAATAAATTAACAGGGTATTAAAGTTAAAAGAAAACCCTTGATATTAAGGTTACTATGGTAAATGAAAAATATTCATCATAAGTTAAATGCATGAAACATTGGGGTCATGAACGACTTAAGATTCGTGAAAACATGTGATAATCACAAGAAACTATCAGAGAATTAGGAAAAGTAACATAATGACGCAAAGATGGTAGCATTATTAATCTTGGGGAAGTTTAACCACTACAATGAGGTGTTTATGTTTGTGAGTTCCGCGTTGAGGTATTGATAAATTGCAAACATTATATCAAATCATAGAACAGTACATGAGGCTCCTATTAGATAGCTATGTCCTTAGCTAAACACATAGCCCCGGCTTGAAAGCAAACCGGTCATAGGCAGCCAAAAGTGTGATTACGGTTTCTATTAGATAACCATTAACATAACCATGCACATGGTCCTGGTTTCCACTAACGCTTATGTTTGGGGTTAACCGGTCATAGACCGTTAGATTTAATAAATTCAAGAGTTAACTAAATCTTATTCTATAGATAACGTATGGAATGTGTGTCGTGCTTAGTAAGAATATTAAATCAGATCAATTAAATGCAAACATAAATTCATCAATATCATTGAAAATTTAGAGTACATGAAGACATTATTCAAATGGAAAGAACAAAGACAAAAATATTAAATGCGAAAAGAAAGAAAAAGAAAGTTGTTCGCAGCGCTCGTCCCTTAGAGGATAGGTGGGTCTTTGGGTATAAGGGCTAGTATGGGGCGATGCCATGATTTCTTAGCTGAAATTAATTGGCGTTGATGTACACGCGCCCTTGCGTACCCTGGCTGGCGTAACCTACTTGAGTTGGATTGGCTTGGTTTAATTAGGTTTGAATAGCTTGAATGGGTTGGGCTTGCAGTGGTTGGGTTTGATCGGCTTGAGCTTGATTGAATTGGGTTTGTGGTTGAAAGGTTTGGGCTTGATATATTGGGAGATGGTTGTTTGGTTTGGGTAGGTTTGGATATGATAAATGAGTTTTGGGCATGCGTTGCGTTGATGGTTTGGGCTACCATAATGATAGCAGGCTCGCATGATTGGGAGAGTAGGGGCATGTTGGGGACATATGGTTGTTGGAGTGGTTGAATAACAGGTTGTGGGACGAAGGGGTGGTGTTGGATATGCATTGGTGCTCGACATGCGTTGGTGTGGTGAACAAAACGATCGCAGTTGGAACATCTTCGGCATTGAGCGGTAGTGGGGTTGTGGAAATTACACGTGTTACACAAAGGGTGTGTTCCCGTGGAAGGTTGTTTTGGCTAGGTTGGGTTTGGGAATTTTGGGTTTGGGTTAAGGCATAGTGTTTGCGTTTATTGATGTGGTTAGTGTAGGCGTATTTGGATAACTCGGGCTTGGTTTCTCTTGGTTCGGGAGGTGATTTTTCGGGGTTTTTCTTAGAACCTTTCATTGTTAAGGTCCCGGCTTTGACATGATTATCTGTGAGGGTTGCGGCAAGGTTAATGGCGTCACCGAGTTCTTTAGGAGAACTACTGAGGACACTGTCTTGGATTTCTCTCGGTAGTCCTCTAATGTACTTGTCGATGGCATAAGAAGCAAGGGTAACAAGATGTGGCACCAACCAGCTAAGTTCATTGAAACGGGAGGTGTAAGCGGTGTGCTCACCACCTTCCTGCTTGAGGTTCCAGAATTCTGCCTCCAAGTTCATGAGTTCGTTTGGAGGATAAAACTGTCGGGTCATCAGGTCTTTTAGTTCGTTCCATGACAAGGTCATGGCAGCTTCTCTAATGTACTTGTCGATGGCATAAGAAGCAAGGGTAACAAGATGTGGCACCAACCAGCTAAGTTCATTGAAACGGGAGGTGTAAGCGGTGTGCTCACCACCTTCCTGCTTGAGGTTCCAGAATTCTGCCTCCAAGTTCATGAGTTCGTTTGGAGGATAAAACTGTCGGGTCATCAGGTCTTTTAGTTCGTTCCATGACAAGGTCATGGCAGCTTCAGCACCACAGGTCGACTTTTCCTTGACCCACCATGTAAGAGCACCTTTCTCGAAAACACTTGAAGTGAATCGAGTTCGCTTATCACCAGGACACTCAATTTCGAGAAACACGCACGCCATCTTTTCATACCACTAAAGTAGAGCAGTGGCACCTTGAGTTCTGTCAAAGGCGGTAGGTTTAGCATCGGTGAAATACTTAAAGGCCACAACAGGAGTTGGAGGCATGGGAGGAGCTTGGTTAATGCTAGCCATGATGTTCTTGTGCATCTGGGTCATTATATCGGGTAGGACCGCTGTCAGTTGTTTGATGATCTGAGCGGTGATCTTGCTGCTGGAGGTTCTAGACGAACGACGCTGAAGGTGACGGGAAGCCATGCTGCGAACAAGGGTAACGAAAATCGTGAGACTCGTAATAGTACGTGATATACAAAGATATCCTTGATAAAGTTTGTAAAAATATGAAAACCATATTAATAATAAGTGTTGTGAGGAACTAAGAGTTTTCATGAACCACCATGGACTCTTATGTTCCAACACAAAAATAAAAATTTTGAAAATAAATCGTACCAAAAGCTGGGTATTCGTGTATCACCATGACTTGACAGACTTTCGATTAAAACACATTATAAAACATTGAGGGTCGGAGTTATACGTCGCACGAATCACCATGACTTGTGTGACATCCTAAGAGTGCAACCATATCCTTATCACAAAGAGGACTTGATCACTTTTAAAAGTATGAAGATGCGATTTATGAGGAAGAAATATCGGAAAAACCCAAGTAAAAATTCGATTTGGAAGTGTTTGAAAATCTTTGTTTTAGTCCTAAGCCTTGGAGTTTGTGTGTGAACATGTGTGTAGGCGACGTTATGAAATATTATAAATATAAATAAAAGCAAATGAATGAACTTGTAAGTGTGGGCACATAGCACATAGAGTATACATGCAGTTTGGACCCTAAAATAAACTATAACTATACTAGGCTGATACGTCTAACAACCTATCTTATAGTTACGGCTCTGATACCAATCTGTAACACCCCAGCTAAAGCGGAATACGCCCGGGTGTGACGTACAGGTCACTCTTAAGCTCGTAACGCTATTAAAGCGACATTATTTAAATTTATTTCATTTCAATACGTCACAAATACACAATCAAATAACAATACGATAAACATTGAATTTCATTATGTTATATTTCTAATACCCTAATGGTCCAACTAATTTAGTCTTCAATCCTTAGACTTCAACCTGCAGCACGTTTAAAATAATATAATTTGTCAACAATAATGTTGGTGGGAATTCATAAAGTTTTGCATATATATAATACGAAAAGTGTAAAGGTCACAAGCCAAGATGTATAGTCTCAATCATATAGCAAAAGAAAAGCAAATACATGATATTCCTGTTCGCTTGACATAAGTCAAATCTACTAAGGAACCCCTGTTCGCCGAGAAACTTGGAGTATAGAATATGATAATCATACCGCCATTAACAAATGAACGGCGCAGGTACGCCCCGTCGGACGCTCCCACTATAAGTATGAGTCTCCACCAACAAGAACTATAAACAACTATAACATAATCACATAGTTTACAAGCAATATGATATAAAACAAATACATACAAGACACATATGTGAATTTTAGTTTGACACAAGAAAACCAATTTTGGATGTGCTACATCCCAAAACTTGTAAAAGTAAAAAGAGGTTATGAAAACTCACCTCGAATGCGAAGATAAATTGTAATAAAAGCCGATAGCACAATAAGGAAACCGAAGCGATCGAAAATGCGTTTAAAGAATCCGAAACGTTTGAACTTCTCGAACAATAAATAAATACAAATATTTAAAGAATAACTAACGGAATTGATGAAAACAAAAATTTAGATAAAGGGATTTTAATATATTTTATTAGCTTTTTATGGAAAACTAATATATGATATTATATTTGAGTTTAACGAAATTTTAGTGATGTTTATTATTTAAGTTATAATTTTAACACTAAATGAGAGTTACAATATTATAATGCACCGTTTAATGGGGATTTTATCTCGAAGACTAATTATGTTAACCAATTAAAACTAACGAACTATTTAATATTTTATTATTATTTTTACTCATTTTGTTTTAATAATATTTTAGGTTTTAACGAAATTTTTGGTTATTATTATTTGATTACTATCATAACGCGAAAATACACAAGACATGATATTCGTAAAACTTGGACTAACGTTTACGAGTCGAAATTGAATTCAAAGGTTTTTTTGCGTACTCTACTTAACTAAAGTTTACGGTTTATGTTAACGAACGAATTAAAGTTAGTGGGTTACGAAAATGAAAGTTTGGTTTTGTTAAGCGGAGAAGTGATGAATCTCAATTTATATTTATTTTATAAAAATTTATTTAGTTTAAAAGTATCTTCATTGGTTTATTATGATTTTTAAATAATAAGAAAATGGTTTACAAAAATAAGTAAACAAAAAGTGGCCTAACCCGGGTTCGAACCCGGGTCTTCCAGTTTACACCCATAGTAATTAACCAATTGCTCTAACTTGATGGTGGTTTAGATACTATAAATGAAAATAAATATATTATGTTGAAACTTCATCTTCTTCCTCAAAAAAACCCTAGGTTACCAATTTATAAATCCGTTCCAGGTTTGTCGAAATCATGATAAGGGTTTTATTAGTCGCTTCAAAACAATGAAAATCCATATGAAATTTATCCGGAAAAGTGATGGCTTGATGATGAACACAAGCTCACCGGAAAACTAACTTTTTTGATTAATTGATGACGACAGAGGCTATGTGAGTGTATTATAAGATTGTGTATGAATTTAGTTTGATGTTAGGACCGTATTTGTACATGTAATTGGAGCGTAGGCTCGTTTATGGTCATTAATGAGTTTCTCATAAAATCCGGCGGTTCATCGGGGATTATTTCAAGGTCTCAAGTCATTATAACTTAATTAACCTGTTGATTAATGTTTCTTATCAAGGTCTACAGTTGTTATACTATTTATTCGGGTCAGATGACGGGGATTAAGGCCATTCCTTAAGCTCCGCCGGAAATTCGGCGTCGCCGGCGGCCATCGGCCGGAAAAAACGCGAATTGGGGAGGGGGGTGGGAGAGAGCTGAGGGTTTGTTTTAATATTATATTATATTTTAATTCAAATTTACAATTTAGCCCCTGAAGTTTAAGATTACTTTAAAACCTATATTAAACTATAATTACACAATGATCCTTGAACTTTTGAATGTTTTAAATCTTGTTAAAGATGTATACAATTCGTATTATTTTCGAATTATACCCGATAGCTTGTGAATCGATTTTCGCCGAAGTCGGTGTTTCAATGATTGTTAGATGGCGTTATAAAACGAAAATTAAGATGTATATTTATATATAAATATATAAACAAATAAGAAAATTTAAACGGGTTGAGTTTTCGGGTTTGAAAAGTAATAAACGTTACAGGATTCACAACTTTTAGAAATTTCGTCCCGAAATTAAAATAAAAATAAAAATTTAAAAGAAATCAACTACTACGAGGGGTGGTTAAAAGGTTTTAAAAATTGTGTATAAACATAGTTAAATGAAAACAAAAACGTCGAATTCTGAATGGCCCGAAAGATGCCACAAATGGAAATATGGCAAGGACACTTGTATATAGGATGTACAAGCGACGTATCCACCATGCCCTTATCATATTTCATTTGTCCCGTCTTTCAAAATCATTCCAGGTTTTGAGTTATTGCACACTACGTACTTATTATGTCTTAAAAATTGTGTATAAACATAGTTAAATGAAAACAATAACGTCGAATTCTGAATGGCCCGAAAGATGCCACAAATGGAAATATGGCAAGGACACTTGTATATAGGATGTACAAGCGACGTATGCACCATGCCCTTATCATATTTCATTTGTCCCGTCTTTCAAAATCATTCCAGGTTTTGAGTTATTGCACACAACGTACTTATTATCTCTTCAATGCGAGGACGTGGATAATTACGTGTCGACCCATAATTACCTTTGTCGTCGGATGGTCCACATAATTTATCTCATTGTGTGGGTTTTAAGATACATTAAGTTTTTATATTAAGACTTTTAAATCAAGAACAATGAACTATAAGGAGCAAAACTAATAAAAATGTATAAGTGAAACCTTGAGGTCAAATATCAAGATAAATAATGTAACGTCAGGGTTAACAATAACCAACGAAATAATTGAATAGAATTAAATAACGAAATTCTAAAATTAAAGAATATCCAAACAGAAGGTTAAAAGATGAAATAAATTAACAGGGTATTAAAGTCAAAAGAAAACCCTTGATATTAAGGATACTATGGTAAATGAAAAATATTCATCACAGGTTAAATGCATGAAACATTAGGGTCATGAAAGACTTAAGATTCGTGAAAACACATGATAACTACAAGAAACTATCAAAGAATTAGGAAAAGTAACATAATGATGCAAATATGGTAGCATTATTAATCTTGGGGAAGTTTAACCACCACAATGAGGTGTTTATGTTTGAGACGTCCGCATTGAGGTATTAATAAATCACAAACATAATATCAAATCATAGAACAGTACATGAGGCTCCTATTAGATAGCTATGTCCTTAGCTAAACACATAGCCCCGGCTTGAAAGTAAACCGGTCATAGGCATCCAAAAGTGTGATTACGGTTTCTATTAGATAACCATGCACATGGTCCTGGTTTCCACTAACGCTTATGTTTGGAGTTAACCGGTCATAGACCATTAGATTGAATAAATTCAAGAGTTAACTAAATCTTATTCTATAGATAACGTCTGGAATGCGTGTCGTGCTTAGTGAGAATATCAAATCTGATCAATCAAATGCAAACAAAAATTCATGAATATCATTGAAAATTTAGAGTACATGAAGACATTATTCCCATGGAAATAACAAAGATAAAAATATTAAATGCGAAAAGAAAGAAAAAAGAAAGTTGTCCGCATCGCTCGTCCTTTCGAGGATAGGTGGGTCTTTGGGTATAAGGGCTAGTGTGGGGCGGTGCCATGAAATTCATTGGCGTTCATGTAGACGCGCCCTTGTGTACCCTAGCTGGCGTGACCTACTTGAGTTGGATCGGCTTGGTTTAATTGGGTTTGAATAGCTTGAATGGGTTGGGCTTGTAGTGGTTGGTTTGATCGGCTTGAGCTTGATTGAATTGGGTTTGTGGTTGAAAGGTTTGGGCTTGATATATTTGGAGTTGGTTAGTTTGGTTTGGGTAGGTTTGGATCTGATAAACGAGTTTTGGGCATGCGTTGCGTAGATGGTTTGGGCTACCACAATGATAGCAGGCTCGCATGATTGGGAGAGTGGGGGCATGTTGTGGGACATATGGTTGTTGGAGTGGTTGAATAACAGGTTGTGGGACGAAGGGGTGGTGTTGGATATGCATTGGTGCTCGAAATGCGTTGTTGTGGTGACCAAAACGTTCACAGTTGGAACATCTTCGGCATTGATCGGTAGTGGGGTGGTGGAAAGTACATGTTTTACACAAAGTGTGTGTTCCCGTGCAAGGTTTTTTTTGCTAGGTTGGGTTTTGGTATTTTGGGTTTGGCTTAAGGCATAGTGTTTGCGTTTATTGATGTGGTTAGTGTAGGCAGGTTTGGATGACTCGGTCTTGGTTTCTCTTGGTCCCGGCTTTGACATGATTATCAGTGAGGGTTGCAGCAAGGTTAATGGCGTCACCGAGTTCTTTAGGAGAACTACTGAGGACACTGTCTTAGATTTCTCTCGGTAGTCCTCTGATGTACTTGTCGATGGCATGCGAAGTAGGGTAACAAGATGTGGCACCAACACGCTAAGTTCATTGAAACGGGAGGTGTAAGCGGTGTGCTCACCACCTTCCTGCTTGAGGTTCCAGAATTCTGCCTCCATGTTCATGAGTTCGTTTGGAGGATAAAACTGTCGGGTCATCAGGTCTTTTAGTTCGTTCCATGACAAGGTCATGGCAGCTTCAACACCACAGGTCGACTTTTCCTTGACCCACCATGTAAGAGCACCTTTCTCGAAAACACTTGAAGTGAATCGAGTTCGCTTATCACCAGGACACTCAATTTCGAAAAACACGCACGCCATCTTTTCATACCACTAAAGTAGAGCAGTGGCACCTTGAGTTCTGTCAAAGGCGGTAGGTTTAGCATCGGTGAAATTCTTAAAGGCCACAACAGGAGTTGGAGGCATGGGAGGAGCTGGGTTAATGCTAGCCATGATGTTCTTGTGCATCTGGGTCATTATATCGGGTAGGACCGCTGTCAGTTGTTTGATGATCTGAGCGGTGATCTTGCTTCTAGAGGTTCTAGACGAACGATGCTGAAGGTGACGGGAAGCCATGCTGCGAACAAGGGTAACGAAAATCATGAGACTCGTAATAGTGCGTGATATACAAAGATATCCTTGATAAAGTTTGTAAAAATATGAAAACCATACTAATAATATGCATTGTGAGGAACTAAGAGTTTTCATGAACCACCATGGACTCTTATGTTCCAACACAAAAATCAAAATTTCGAAAATAAATCGAACCAAAAGCTGGGTATTCGTGTATCACCTCGACTTGACAGACTTCCGATTAAAACACCTTATAAAACATTGAGGGTCAGAGTCATACGTCGCATGAATCACCATTACTTGTGACACATCCTAAGAGTGCAACCATATCCTTATCACAAAGGGGACATGGTCACGTTTGAAAGTATGATGATGCGATTTATGAGGAAGAAATATCAGAAAAACCCCAACTAAAAATTCGGTTTGGGAGTTTTTGAAAATATTTGGTTTAGGCCTAAGCCTTGGAGTTTGTGTGTGAACATGTGTGCAGGTGACGTTATGAAATATTATAAATATAAATAAAAGCAAATGATGAACTTGTAAGTGTGGGCACATCGCACATAGAGTATACATGCAGTTTGGGAACTAAAATAAACTATAACTATACTAGGCTGATACGTCTAACAACCTATCTTATAGTTATGGCTCTGATACCAATCCGTAACACCCCGGCTAAAGCGGAATATGCCTGGGTGTGACGTACAGATCACTCATAAGCTCGTAACGCTATTAAAGCGACAATAATTATATTTATTTCATTTCAATACGTCACAAATACAAAATCAAATAACAATATGATAAACATTGAATTTCATTATGTTATATTTCTAATACCCTAATGGTCCAACTAATCTAGTTATCAATCCTTAGACTTCAAACTGCAGCACGTTTAAAATAATATAATTTGTCAACAATAATGTTGGTGAGAATTCATAAAGTTTTGGATATATATAATACGAAAAGTGTAAAATTCACAAGTCAAGATGTGTAGTCTCAATCATATAGCAAAAGAAAAGCAAATACATGATATTCCAGTTCGCTTGACATAAGTCAAATTTACTAAGGAACCCCTGTTCGCCGAGCTACTTGGGGTATAGAATATGATAATGATACCAACATTAACAAATCGACGGCGCAGGTACGTCCCGTCGGACCCTCCCACTATGAGTATGAGTCTCCACCAACAAGAACAGTAAACAACTAGCACATAATCACATAGTTTACAAGCAATATGATACAAAACAAATACATACAAGACAAACATGTGAATTTTAGTTTGACACAAGAAAACCAAGCTTGGACGTGCTATATTCCAAAACGTGTAAAAGTAAAAAGGGGTTATGAAAACTCACCTCGAATGCGAAGATAAACTTGTAATAAAAGCCGATGGCACAATAACGAAACCGAAGCGATCGAAAATGCGTTTAAAGAATCTGAAACGTTTGAACTTCTCGAACTATAAATAAATATAAATATATAAAGACTAACTAACGGAATTGATGAAAACAAAAGTTTAGATTAAGGGATTTTAATATATTTTTGTTAGCTTTTTATAGAAAACTAATATATGATATTATATTTGAGTTTAAAGAAATTTTAGCGATGTTTATTATTTAAGTTATAATTTTAACACTAAGTGAGAGTTACGATATTATAATGCACGTTTTAATGGGGATTATATCTTGAAGACTAATTGTGTTAATGAATTAAAACTGACGAACTATTTATTATTTTATTATTATTTTTACTCATTTTGTTTTAATAATATTTTAGGTTTTAACGAAATTTTTGGTTATTATTATTTGATTACTATCATAAAGCGAAAATACACAAGACATGATATTCGTAAAACTTGGACTAATGTTTACGAGTCGAAATTGAATTCAAAGGTTTTATTGCGTACTCTACTTAACTAAAGTTTACGGTTTATGTTAACGAACGAATTAAAGTTAGTGGGTTACGAAAATGAAAGTTTGGTTTTGCTAAGCGGAGAAGTGATGAATCTCAATTTATATTTATTTTATAAAAATTTATTTAGTTTAAAAGTATCTTCATTGGTTTATTATGATTTTTAAATAATAAGAAAATGGTTTACAAAAATAAATAAACAAAAAGTGGCCTAACCCGGGTTCGAACCCGGGTCTTCCAGTTTACACCCATAGTAATTAACCAATTGCTCTAACTTGATGGTGGTTTAGATACTAGAAACAAAAAAATATATTATATTGAAACTTCATCTTCTTCCTCAAAAAAATTCTAGGTTACGAATTCATAAATCCGCTCCAGGTTTGTCGAAGTCATGATAGTGGTTTTATTAGTCGCTTCAAAACAATGAAAAACCATATAAAATTTACCCGAAAAAGTGATGGTTTGATGATGAACACAAGCTCGCCGGAAAACTAACTTTTTTGATTAATTGATGACGACAGAGGCTATGTGAGTGTATTATAAGATTGTGAATGAATTTAGTTCGATGTTAGGAACGTATTTATACATGTAATTGGAGCGTAGGGTCGTTAATGAGTTTCTCATAAAATCTAGCGGTTCATCAAGGATTATTTCAAGGATTCAAGCCGTTATAACTTAATTAACCTGTTGATTAATGTTTCTTATCAAGGTCTACACTTGTTATACTCTTTATTCTGGTCAAAGGACGAGGATTAAGGCCATTCCTTAAGCTCCGCCGGAAATCCGGCGTCGCCGGCGACCATCGGCCGGAAAAACGCGAATTGGGGGAGGGGGGGAGAGCTGAGGGTTTGTTTTAATATTATATTATATTTTAATTCAAATTTACATTTTAGCCCCTGAAGTTTAAGATTACTTTAAAACCTATATTAAACTATAATTACACAATGATCCTAGAACTTTTGAATGTTTTAAATCTTGTTAAAGATGTATATAATTCGTATTATTTTCGAATTATACCCGATAGCTTGTGATTCGATTTACGCTAAAGTCGGTGTTTCAATGATTTTTCGATGGTGTTATAAAACGAAAATTAAGATGTATATTTATATATAAATATATAAACAAATAAGAAAATTTAAACGGGTTGGGTTTTCGGGTTTGATAAGTAACAAATGTTACACTATGTAAAGCCATTTTTTGTAACTTTATGCATTTATGTACTTTGTTTGCGTAGAATATGAATTGCAATTAAAAATGATATATATATATATATATATATATATATATATATATATATATAGTAGAAGTATAGAATGCAAACCCATTTTAGTTGTGAAAACCCTATGTAACATTGTTTTTTTTTTGCACACGTAATATATGTTGTAACATTTAATACAAAACATCGAAAAATAAAAAAAAATGTTTTGCTATTTTTAACATTTTTTTACTAATTTTTATATATGTTTTCAGGAGAGAGAAAAAGTTATTTTTATATTTACATTTTTTATTCACTTTAATTGTGAACCACATGATTCAAACTTTAATTAAAAGCATGTGGTTGAGAATAGGTTTCCAGAGTTTTCACAACTCTAGTGAGTTTTTATTTTAACCTAACCCTATATATATATATATATATATATATAAGATTTGGATCAAATACAAATGAAATTAACGTAGTGAGAATCAAGTAATCAAGTAAGTAATTATATATAAAAGTAGATTAATTATGTAATTAAATCATAGAGTAATTACGTAACTACTCTACTTGTATATATAATTACTCTATTTGATTCTCACGTTTAGCACGTTAATTTCATTTGTACGTTAACTTTCCCCTATATATGTATGTATGTATGTATAGGGTAAGGATCCTAAGAGAACTATTGGCAAATTAAGAAATTTGAGAACCATTTTGGACCACTAAAAAGACCTTTAAAAAAAATATAATACTATTACACTAATCCAATACAAAAATTGCATATATGCAATTCAACATTATTGCACATATCAAGATACATACTAATGCGCGTATGCAATAAAAAAAAAGTCGATGTATTGCATATGTGCACTACAATAAGTTTTTTTAATTATTTTTATTTTTTTATATTTTTCGAGTGAATGGTAACAAAATATAAGAATAAAGGCAAAAACGGAAATTTAAAAATATTTTTTTTAATTAAGTTAAAAATATTTATTTATTAGTTATCTACTACTCTCTTTAAGAAGGAGTTCTCTCTTGATGCTCTCCATATATATATATATATATATATATATATATATATATATATATGGAGGGGGTCAAGAGAAAACTTATCTTTAGAGAGAAAATTTAAAAACTTTTAAAGAATTATTTTTAATTAAAAATAAAAAAATATTTTCAAATTTCTATTTTTGCCATTATTCTTATATTTTCTTACCCTTTGCTCGAAAAATATAAAAAAATAAAAAAAACCGCTGTAATGCACATGCGTATTACCGTGCGATACCGTTGTATTACACATGTGTATAACTATGTATTTTTGAGTTTAATAGTGTTTAATTGCATATATTCAATATTTGTGTATTGTATTTGTGTAGTAGTGTTGTATTATATGGAAAAAAAATAATAAAAAAATAAAAGTCGATGTGGTGCACACGTGTGTTAATGTTGTATTACACATACGTACTAATGTGTATTCGATGTGTGTATTAGTCTTAAATTGCACATATACAATAGTGTGTATCAAATACGGGCAATAGTGTTGTATTCTATGCAATACAAACACTTTTGCATATATGCAATGCACACTATTACACATGCACACTATACCGACGAGGTTACCGACAAGGTTTTTTTTTTTTTTTTGGAACCAATAACAACATATAAGAATAATGGAAAAAAAAGAAACTTAAAAAAAAAAAAAATTTAAGTTAAAAATAGTTTTATAGGAGTTTTAAGTTTTCTTTTTAAGAGGAATTTTCACTAGATCCCACCATATATATATATATATATTAGTTTTAGAGCCCGTGTTACACACGGGATAATTCAAATTATAAAATATAAGTAAAACAAATAATTACATAGCGTATATGAAAAAAAATGTATTACATCTATGCTTGTATCTATACAATGTGTATATAAATATATTTTATTAATGTCCAAAATTATTTTTTTAAATGAACTTAATAAAAAAATGCTCATGCAAAAACGTACTCGAGAATATTTCTTTCTATTGAAAAATTCATTCTCGGTGCCATATATGTATACTTGAAAGACTTTTGGTTATGAACCAATTTCGGAAATAAAGCTTCTCATACAATAGTAGTTCTAACCATTCAGTCTAAATACAAAATGAGTGTTACCTTTATTGATATATTTATCAATTTACCACTAATTAAAGGAAAGTAGAGCATTAAATTGTAACAATGGATGTTTTTCAAGAGCTATATTTTTCTGAGCTAAATCATGAAAAAGATTTTGATAAGTTTCAGATGGCTTCTCGACTTTGTCATAATGACAACATAAAAAATAACATGTTAACCCATCCAATTTTGTGAATAATTTGTTTCATTTGAGTATAGTTTTCCATGACATGCTTCTCATACAGCATTCTAATCACCATTGAAGGAAAAATTAATGTTAACATAAATATTTCAAAATTGATAAAAGTTAAAAGCATTAATAGGCATGGGGGTGGTATGTTGAAAGTGTTTGCAGTCTTTTCTTACATTTTAATAGTTGAGGAAAAAATAGTCAATTTGCCAAATCCCGAACATTTTGACTATTTTAAAAAATGCCCTTAAAAATAAATTTTAAACCCGAATCATGTTTAAAATTCTAACTTTCATACTTTTGACATTTCAAAGTCAACACTTTGAACCCATAACAAATTTGACGATGAATCTATTTTGCATTCTCAAAATTTAAACACACTAAAAATTTTCATTTTTGACCCGTAACAAATTTTGACCTAAATGTAGTTAATTTGTACCAAATAATCTATTTACCCATTTTTGACCCATAATATCATATTTAAGTTCCATAAAAAACCCAAAAACAATTTTCATCTGAAAACACATGATTTGTTGTTGATTTTTGAAATTCACCCAAGTAGTTTGAAATATGTAGTAAAATAATATGTTAATATTTATATTTATAAAAACATATAGATATTAAATAAATATAGTGTAAAAGGAAAGTGAATAATTATTGATTTATTACATATATTAGGGTAAATTAGTTTTGAAGGGAAAAAATTGTGAGAATTAACCAAAACATGACAAGTGTCTACATTTATTTTACTTTATTAGAATAGGTATATATATATATATATATATAATGGTTCAAATAAGAATAAAGAGTTTCCTAGGAATGGTAAGAACCAATAGATTTTTGACATTTGGCATTACAACCTATGGTAAAAGAATAATTCTAGGAAACTATATCGGTTATAAGAGTAATTATAGGAAACTATGTCGGTTTTTGGTAATTTTAAATCTCAACCATTGGTTAACATGATCCAATGGTTATGATTTATTCCTAGTCTTCATAGAAAACTATCTCTTTTTATTTTAACCCACCTATATATATATATATATATATATATATATAAGGTAAGGTTATAGTAAAAACACAATGTTTTCTAAAAATGATAGGAATAAGTATAGACCATTAGATCAACTAATCTAATGGCTAAGATTAGATACCATTAAATAAACATGATGTTTCTTAACTTTATACTCTTTGTGGTGTTTCTTAGGGGCACTGTTGTCCAATTAATGTATTATTAATTGAACCGTCGTTTTTTAACTGATGCACCACATTTGGAAAACGTCTCTAAAACACATGTTATAGTTTAGCAAACACAAACTAATAAGATTACAAAACAGTAATATATTAAAATAAAGAACACTTCGTTGACTTGGATGGTATTCCCTGACGAACTATATCATGGAAAATCACTTTTGATGAAAATAAGATTATTATATAAAGTAAAATATAGCACACCACAAATGCAATTGCCATCAAATTTCATTACAAAAATAATTAGAGAATAACAAACACCATCCATCACCGAATTCATGCTTCTTAGAGTTTCGAAAACGTAATCATGTAAACCATTTACAGTTACAATTTTTTTATTTAAATATTAGAGATTATGAAACACACGTCTAACGATCCCATAAATATAAGAATTAAACCAGTTTTGATGAATTTTAATTATAATTTAATAAAATATTAAATTTACCAAACTACCCTTTATTATAAATTTAAAACAATGTCATGTGTCAATAATATATTGGTTCTTACTATTCTTACAAAACTTTTTATTTTTATTTAAACCCTTTTCTATATATATAAATGCACTTGAGTTATAAAAACTCTAGAAACTCATTCTCAACCACATGTTTTTAATTAGTGTTTAAATCTTGTGGTCCACAATTAAAGTGAATAAAAAATGTAAATATAAATATAACTTTTTCTCTCTCCTGAAAACATATATAAAAATTAGTAAAAAAATATAAAAAAATAGCAAAACATTTTTTTTAATGTTTCGATGTTTTGTATTAAATGTTATAACATATATTACACGTAACAAAAAAAAAAAAACGATGTTACATAGGGTTTTCGCGGGTTTTCACAACTCAAATGAGTTTTCATTTTAACTTTACCATATATATATATAACTGATTACAATTGAAATGACAAGAACAAATGTAATAAATAACAAATTAAACTAACTTTTCAGGGTTTCACCAAATGGGTTTAAAATAAAAAGGCTAAACGACTTAATTGGGATAGTTATACGTGGTTTATGAACCGAAAAATATGGAGCTCAAAGTGGTAAATCTAAGGGATGACAGTGGGGTTATTCCTAATGCCTTTATCATCTTCATACACATACGGTTCATGATCTTGAAATGCATCGACTACTCAAGTTCTGATCATAATTAAAAAAATACAATCATAAAATGGCTTAAACCCTCATTGAAACGATGTGATCAAATACGTAATTCAATTAATACATATTTATTCATAAGCATTTAACTCCATTTACAAATCCCACAAGACTTCCGATTCAAATATTAAAATCTTTGAATATATATTTGACTTAATTAACTTAATGCAGATTATTATATATCTATCTATTCTAATAAAGTAAAATAATTGTAGACACTGTCATGTTTTGGTTAATTCTTATAATATTTTCCATCCAAAACTAATATAGCATAATATATGTAATAAATCAATAATTATTCACTTTCCTTTTACATTATATTTATATAATATCTATATATTTTTATAAATATAAATATTAACATATTATTTTACTATATATTCAAAAATTTGATGAATTCCAAAAATCAACGACAAATTATGTTTCTCAAATGAAAATTGTTTTGGGTTTTTTTTGTGAAACTTAAATTTGATTTTATGGGTCAAAAGTTGGTAAATAGATTGTTTGGTACAAATTAACTACATTTTGGTCAAAATTTGTTAGGGTCAGAAATAAAAATTTTGAGTATTTTTAAAAGTTTGAGAATGCAAAATAAATTTATCGTCAAATTTGTTATGGGTTCAAAGTGTTGACTTTAAAATGTCAAAAGTATGAAATTTTAAACATGATTCGGGTTTCAAATTTATTTTTAAGGGCATTTTTTGAAATAATTAAAAGGTTCGGGATTTAGCAAACTGACTATTTTCCCCTCAACTATTAAAATTTAAGAAAACATTGTGAACACTTTCGGCATGCCACCCCCATGCCTATCAATGCTTAACTTTTATCAAATTTGAAATATTTTTGTCAACATTAATTTTTCTTTCAATGATGATCAGAACATTGTTTGGGAAGCATGACATGCTAAGCTATGCTCAACTAAAACAAAATATTTACAAAATTGAATGGGTTAACATGTTGTTTTTTATGTTGTCATTATGACAAAGTCGAGAAGCTCTCTGAAACTTATCAAAATATTTTTCATAGTGTATCTTAGAAAAACATAGTTCTTGAAGAACATCCATTGTTACAATTTAATGTTCTACTTTCTTTTAATGGGTGGTAAATTAGTAAATATAAATAAAAAAATACCATTTTGTGATATAAATAAAATCAATTTATGTACACATTGTATAAATACACGCATAGATGCAATACATTTTTTTCATACACGCTATGTAATTATTTGTTTTACTTATAATTTTATAATTTGAATTATTCCGTAGGTGACAGGGCTCTAAAACTAGTTATATTTATATAATACAATTACAAACTTTGGTGCTGCTAAGTGCCGATTGGGCCACTTGCCGGCACCGTATTGATCGTTGAATTTTGTTTTTTTTTCTTGTTATAGTTCCGTACCGTGACAAATATAACGGAAACCGAACAAATTCGCGTAGATTCACTGCATTTTGTTTTAGTTTCGGTACCGTAACCAAATATGATGGAAACCGAATTTACGACTGACGCCACTCAATTGATACACCTCAAATTTTATATGTTTTTGTTTTATTTTTGGTTTTTAGTTCCGGTATCATAATACACTTAACCGAAACCAATTGAATTTGTGTCGACTTATGGCTTCAACGCCCGGGACCGACAACGTTTGGGTTTATCATCACCTGGGTTTTGCCAACCTGCCTGACACAACACGGCGGGTATAACACTAGTTGTATATATAAAAAAGTGGAGTCTCGTTGAAATTTAACTTGTTTTCTCTCATAACTGTAAAATATAAAAATAACTTAAAGGAATATATTTTATAAAAAAATCAATGCATTTAATAAATAATCAACATGTAAATACTAGTACCTAAACAGATCAAAAAGTCATCGTAACCAAAACATATAATGTATCATTAAGTACAAACCATACATATGAAAACCTATGATGCACGGAAACGTCTATGCATGTGGAGTCCCTGTCCCGGGGACGTGCTGGGGACGGATACGCCGGTGAAACGTTTCCCGTCCGTTTTTGAAAATCGGGGACGGACTGTAATACGTCTCTGAGATTGGGTACGGCTTATTCGAGGTTTCAGAAACGTTTCCGGCGGAAAAACCAACGCCGATGCCTGCAATTTATGCCGGATATACTTGTCGGAAGTTAGGAAGAAGAAGAAGAAGGCGGCTGATTATTATTTTTACTGTTAGGGTTTAAATAAGTTTAAGAGTTTTAACAATTAATCCATTTCTTTTTCAATAGTTTACATTCAGTCCCTACAACTTGATTGTTTTTACATAAGAAAGCGTAAAATTAGTTTGTGTATTTCAATAATTAATCTCCCTCTATCTTTATTACTTTACATTTTGCCCTTAAACTTATAAATCTTTACATAAAAGGTTTAAAATTGACATTGAAAATTTATAAAAAATTATAAATAGCTATTTATTATATATTTTTATTTTTTTTATATATATTTTTGCCGTATCCGTATCTTGGATTTTTGATTTTTGCCGTTTCCCGTATCCGTAACGTCCTCGTATCCTGGTCCCGTATCCGTTCCCGTGCTACTTAGATGAAAACATCCTAACTGATTACTCATGCATAACATCCCAACTGATTACTCATACAAATTCTCCGAATATAATGCATCATTAAGTACAAACCATATCTATATTGAAAACAAAAATATGGAAAAAAGTACATAACTGGTAACTAACAACATGCCCTAAGGATGAGGCGGCAGGTGGCTGCTGCAGAGTGCTGCTGCTCTAGCGGATCCTGTGGTTGCCGGTCATTTATTGTGACTGCTGCCTGGTGTTAGTCGGTCCTCATGGTGATCATGCTGCGGTAATGTATCATTCAGAGCGTGAAGTTGGACGTTTAAACCCACTCGAAGACACCTCCTGAGCAACTGGTGGCTGAGACAAGCCCGATATATCTCTCACATGTGTTACTAGCTCCAAAGAACAAAGTTGGGGATGCTTGTCCGAACTCATAGAAGAGGAAGGCGGGCACTTGAGTAATTATTGGGTCCGAACGGATTCGACTGACGTACCAGCCACGAGAAAGAAAGTCAGGACAGGGTATGCATTGGCGAAGGATGATAAAACATAATTGATGTAATACTAATAGTTATTGTCATAGGGGGAGCAAGGACTCACTTTTCAAACTAGGCATGCATGGTAAAATAATTTCAACATTTAATAATTAATATATTCTCAACATTAAGTTTTCATTCGGCTATATAAGAGGACTTCGAGAAACCCTCTCTATCCCACACTTTATATACTTGTTTGACCCGGAAATTGATGAAAGTTCTCTTGGTAAACCAATTATTACTGAATGCAAACCACACTTCTTATTTATTTCTTACAAGAAATATGATAAACGAACACAAGGATTCGTTTAACTAGAAATCTTAAAAAGTTAATGTTTTGTCAAAAGTAGAATCATATTACAATGGATCAGTGTCATTTTTTTGTTCTATTGTTCGCTTTAACCATTGCTTTTGTGGTGCCATCTATTTTAGCTGATACTATCATTGCAGACACCGAGGATTATCCCGAAAGTGCTAGCAATATTGCCGCCATGGAAGCGTACCCCGAGATGTTCTCGTACGTGAGTTTGTTAATGTCGCTTTTCGTTCATGCAATTGTAGCCGTATGTTTGATTAAATAACATGTGTGCGAATTTCTCTAGATCTTTAATAGATAAAGATTCAACAAGGAGGGATTTACAAGAATCCACCGCAATGAACCCGATTGATAGTTGTTGGAGGGGCAAAGCGGATTGGGCGGAAAACCGACAAGCGTTAGCCCAATGCGTGACCGGTTTTGGAAAGGGGACCACAGGTGGCGCGGGTGGGGAAATCTACATAGTGACGAGTAATTCGGATGAAGACGCAATGAACCCAGCCCCGGGGACGTTGCGGTTTGGTGCCGCACAAAATAAGCCTTTGTGGATCATTTTTGAAAAGGATATGGTCATTACTTTGAAACACACGCTTGTAGTGACTAGTGACAAGACCATTGATGGTAGAGGTGCAAAAGTTGAGATTGCTTTTGGTGGAGGTATCAGTCTTTATGGTGTCAATAATATTATTATTCATGGGATCGACGTCCACGATGTTAAAGCAATGCCCGGGTTTGGATCAAGAGCAGCTTGTGACGGAGATAATATCGGCGCTAAAAATTGTACGAAGATATGGATTGACCATTGCTCGCTTAGTAATGGTCCTGACGGGCTCATCGATGTCACCTTGGCTAGCACGGCTGTGACCATTTCCAACTGCAAATTCACCAGACACGAAAAAGTAAGAGGGGTTGTCTAAACGTACCCCAAAATTTCATTATATCACTCCCTAAAAACATCAAATCAAAGGTATTTATGTTAAATATTACCTAGGGTGGAAAGAAATAATAAAAAAATGAGGGATGGATAGCACATCAGAGTAACAACCATTTAAATTGAATATGTACAATGTTATTTAGTTAACTTTGTAATACACAAACAGGCCATATTGCTTGGAGCAGACGACTCGCACACACAAGATAAATCTATGCAAGTCACGGTCGCGTACAACAAGTTTGAAGGAATCGGTCAAAGAATGCCTAGATGTCGATTTGGCTTTTTCCAAGTCGTTAACAACGAACACAACGGATGGAGTATATACGCGATTGGTGGTAGTATGAATCCTACTATTCTCAGCCAAGGCAACCTTTTCCGTGCTCCCAATGAAAATCACCTAAAACAGGTAATTAAATTCCAATATAATTGATATATTCAATCTAATAAATTTAATGAACATAATTAATCATATAATGCATGTTTAATGTTTTAAAGGTGACAATAAGGTCTAATGCAAAAGAAGAAGAGTGGAAGAACTGGAATTGGAGATCATCAGACAAGGATGTGTTCGAAAACGGAGCCTACTTTGTAGCATCCGGGTCTGATCCGCAGCTAACACATGAACAACATGAGCACATGATTGAAGCTGCACCCGGATCGGAGGTTCCAAACCTCACTGCTGGTGCTGGTGCACTCTCATGTGTGCCCGGACAACCTTGTTAACCGTCTGATAATTTCTTATTTACTTTATAATATCTGTAATCATAAAGGAAATCAGTAAATTTGAAATTATCATTTGGGATAACAGTGATAAGGTTTAATAACATTTTCATGAGTTACATATATACCTTGATTTTTATTTGCATATTTACATGTATATATGTGACCTGTCTTAAAACTTAGATCATCAACCAACTCAAAATAATGTTGAAAAGTTAGTCTAAGGAACACAAATTGAAGGACTTCAAATCAAAGTAAATGTTATTTAAATTATTATTAGTTAATTAATATATGACTATACTCGAGTTACTCCAAAACCTAAGGTATTGTAACTATGAGTATCATTCGGATACCATTACTCATATTGTTTGATCGTAAAAGTACTAAAAACCCAAAGATTTGATTGGTTTTAATTATATTAAAGCTAAACTATTTTTTATCTCAAACTTAGAAGCGATTACAAAAACACGAGATTAGTAAAAAACATGCAATCACTTACGGTTCTAGGTTTGACGTACTACTTAGTTGCAATACTTTGTATGTGATAAAATCTATATCTATCTATAATATATATAAACGAAAACCCTAAAATCATAAGTGTCGCGATGTGGTCGCTCCTCCTTTTTATGGAAGCCACCAGATTGCTTGATTTTTAAATTGAGGCCTCTCATTAATTTAACCCAAATTTATGGAGACTTTTCGGGTTTGAAAAGTAACAAATGTTACACTATGTAAAGTCATTTTTTGTAACTTTATGCATTTATGTACTTTGTTTGCGTAGAATATGAATTGCAATTAAAAATGATATATATATATATAGTAGAAGTATAGAATGCAAACCCATTTTAGTTGTGAAAACCCTATGTAACATTGTTTTTTTTTTGCACACGTAATATATGTTGTAACATTTAATACAAAACATCGAAAAATAAAAAAAAATGTTTTGCTATTTTTAACATTTTTTTACTAATTTTTATATATGTTTTCAGGAGAGAGAAAAAGTTATTTTTATATTTACATTTTTTATTCACTTTAATTGTGAACCACATGATTCAAACTTTAATTAAAAGCATGTGGTTGAGAATAGGTTTCCAGAGTTTTCACAACTCTAGTGAGTTTTTATTTTAACCTAACCCTATATATATATATATATATATATATATAAGATTTGGATCAAATACAAATGAAATTAACGTAGTGAGAATCAAGTAATCAAGTAAGTAATTATATATAAAAGTAGATTAATTATGTAATTACATCATAAAGTAATTACGTAACTACTCTACTTGTATATATAATTACTCTATTTGATTCTCACGTTTAGCACGTTAATTTCATTTGTACGTTAACTTTCCCCTATATATGTATGTATGTATGTATAGGGTAAGGATCCTAAGAGAACTATTGGCAAATTAAGAACTTTGAGAACCATTTTGGACCACTAAAAAGACCTTTAAAAAAATATAATACTATTACACTAATCCAATACAAAAATTGCATATATGCAATTCAACATTATTGCACATATCAAGATACATACTAATGCGCATATGCAATAAAAAAAAAGTCGATGTATTGCATATGTGCACTACAATAAGTTTTTTTAATTATTTTTTTATTTATTTTTATTTTTTTTATATTTTTCGAGTGAATGGTAACAAAATATAAGAATAATGGCAAAAACGAAAATTTAAAAATATTTTTTTTAATTAAGTTAAAAATATTTATTTATTAGTTATCTACTACTCTCTTTAAAAAGTAGTTCTCTCTTGATGCTCTCCATATATATATATATATATATATATGGAGGGGGTCAAGAGAAAACTTATCTTTAGAGAGAAAATTTAAAAACTTTTAAAGAATTATTTTTAATTAAAAATAAAAAAATATTTTCAAATTTCTATTTTTGCCATTATTCTTATATTTTCTTACCCTTTGCTCGAAAAATATAAAAAAATAAAAAAAACCGCTGTAATGCACATGCGTATTACCGTGCGATACCGTTGTATTACACATGTGTATAACTATGTATTTTTGAGTTTAATAGTGTTTAATTGCATATATTCAATATTTGTGTATTGTATTTGTGTAGTAGTGTTGTATTATATGGAAAAAAAATAATAAAAAAATAAAAGTCGATGTGGTGCACACGTGTGTTAATGTTGTATTACACATACGTACTAATGTGTATTCGATGTGTGTATTAGTCTTAAATTGCACATATACAATAGTGTGTATCAAATACGGGCAATAGTGTTGTATTCTATGCAATACAAACACTTTTGCATATATGCAATGCACACTATTACACATGCACACTATACCGACGAGGTTACCGACAAGGTTTTTTTTTTGGAACCAATAACAACATATAAGAATAATGGAAAAAAAAGAAACTTAAAAAAAAAAATTTTTTAAAGTTAAAAATAGTTTTATAGGAGTTTTAAGTTTTCTTTTTAAGATGAATTTTCACTAGATCCCACCATATATATATATATTAGTTTTAGAGCCCGTTTTACACACGGGATAATTCAAATTATAAAATATAAGTAAAACAAATAATTACATAGCGTATATGAAAAAAAATGTATTACATCTATGCTTGTATCTATACAATGTGTATATAAATAGATTTTATTAATGTCACAAAATTATTTTTTTAAATGAACTTAATAAAAAAATGCTCATGCAAAAACGTACTCGAGAATATTTCTTTCTATTGAAAAATTCATTCTCGGTGCCATATATGTATACTTGAAAGACTTTTGGTTATGAACCAATTTCGGAAATAAAGCTTCTCATACGATAGTAGTTCTAACCATTCAGTCTAAATACAAAATGAGTGTTACCTTTATTGATATATTTATCAATTTACCACTAATTAAAGGAAAGTAGAGAATTAAATTGTAACAATGGATGTTTTTCAAGAGCTATATTTTTCTGAGCTAAATCATGAAAAAGATTTTGATAAGTTTCAGATGGCTTCTCGACTTTGTCATAGTGACAACATAAAAAATAACATGTTAACCCATCCAATTTTGTGAATAATTTGTTTCATTTGAGTATAGTTTTCCATGACATGCTTCTCATACAGCATTCTAATCACCATTGAAGGAAAAATTAATGTTAACATAAATATTTCAAAATTGATAAAAGTTAAAAGCATTAATAGGCATGGGGGTGGTATGTTGAAAGTGTTTGCAGTCTTTTCTTACATTTTAATAGTTGAGGAAAAAATAGTCAATTTGCCAAATCCCGAACATTTTGACTATTTTAAAAAATGCCCTTAAAAATAAATTTTAAACCCGAATCATGTTTAAAATTCTAACTTTCATACTTTTGACATTTCAAAGTCAACACTTTGAACCCATAACAAATTTGACGATGAATCTATTTTGCATTCTCAAAATTTAAACACACTAAAAATTTTCATTTTTGACCCGTAACAAATTTTGACCTAAATGTAGTTAATTTGTACCAAATAATCTATTTACCCATTTTTGACCCATAATATCATATTTAAGTTCCATAAAAAACCCAAAAACAATTTTCATCTGAAAACACATGATTTGTTGTTGATTTTTGAAATTCACCCAAGTAGTTTGAAATATGTAGTAAAATAATATGTTAATATTTATATTTATAAAAACATATAGATATTAAATAAATATAGTGTAAAAGGAAAGTGAATAATTATTGATTTATTACATATATTAGGGTAAATTAGTTTTGAAGGGAAAAAATTGTGAGAATTAACCAAAACATGACAAGTGTCTACATTTATTTTACTTTATTAGAATAGGTATATATATATATATATATAATGGTTCAAATAAGAATAAAGAGTTTCCTAGGAATGGTAAGAACCAATAGATTTTTGACATTTGGCATTACAACCTATGGTAAAAGAATAATTCTAGGAAACTATATCGGTTATAA
Organism: Bidens hawaiensis; assembly: GCF_021521415.1. NCBI lineage: Eukaryota > Viridiplantae > Streptophyta > Magnoliopsida > Asterales > Asteraceae > Bidens > Bidens hawaiensis. Next base: position 52,145 of record NW_027500403.1, read on the forward strand.
GAGTAATTATAGGAAACTATGTCGGTTTTTGGTAATTTTAAATCTCAACCATTGGTTAACATGATCCAATGGTTATGATTTATTCCTAGTCTTCATAGAAAACTATCTCTTTTTATTTTAACCCACCTATATATATATATATATATATATATATATATATATATATATATATATATAAGGTAAGGTTATAGTAAAAACACAATGTTTTCTAAAAATGATAGGAATAAGTATAGACCATTAGATCAACTAATCTAATGGCTAAGATTAGATACCATTAAATAAACATGATGTTTCTTAACTTTATACTCTTTGTGGTGTTTCTTAGGGGCACTGTTGTCCAATTAATGTATTATTAATTGAACCGTCGTTTTTTAACTGATGCACCACATTTGGAAAACGTCTCTAAAACACATGTTATAGTTTAGCAAACACAAACTAATAAGATTACAAAACAGTAATATATTAAAATAAAGAACACTTCGTTGACTTGGATGGTATTCCCTGACGAACTATATCATGGAAAATCACTTTTGATGAAAATAAGATTATTATATAAAGTAAAATATAGCACACCACAAATGCAATTGCCATCAAATTTCATTACAAAAATAATTAGAGAATAACAAACACCATCCATCACCGAATTCATGCTTCTTAGAGTTTCGAAAACGTAATCATGTAAACCATTTACAGTTACAATTTTTTTATTTAAATATTAGAGATTATGAAACACACGTCTAACGATCCCATAAATATAAGAATTAAACCAGTTTTGATGAATTTTAATTATAATTTAATAAAATATTAAATTTACCAAACTACCCTTTATTATAAATTTAAAACAATGTCATGTGTCAATAATATATTGGTTCTTACTATTCTTACAAAACATTTTATTTTTATTTAAACCCTTTTCTATATATATAAATGCACTTGAGTTATAAAAACTCTAGAAACTCATTCTCAACCACATGTTTTTAATTAGTGTTTAAATCTTGTGGTCCACAATTAAAGTGAATAAAAAATGTAAATATAAATATAACTTTTTCTCTCTCCTGAAAACATATATAAAAATTAGTAAAAAAATATAAAAAAATAGCAAAACATTTTTTTTAATGTTTCGATGTTTTGTATTAAATGTTATAACATATATTACACGTAACAAAAAAAAAAAAAACGATGTTACATAGGGTTTTCGCGGGTTTTCACAACTCAAATGAGTTTTCATTTTAACTTTACCATATATATATATAACTGATTACAATTGAAATGACAAGAACAAATGTAATAAATAACAAATTAAACTAACTTTTCAGGGTTTCACCAAATGGGTTTAAAATAAAAAGGCTAAACGACTTAATTGGGATAGTTATACGTGGTTTATGAACCGAAAAATATGGAGCTCAAAGTGGTAAATCTAAGGGATGACAGTGGGGTTATTCCTAATGCCTTTATCATCTTCATACACATACGGTTCATGATCTTGAAATGCATCGACTACTCAAGTTCTGATCATAATTAAAAAAATACAATCATAAAATGGCTTAAACCCTCATTGAAACGATGTGATCAAATACGTAATTCAATTAATACATATTTATTCATAAGCATTTAACTCCATTTACAAATCCCACAAGACTTCCGATTCAAATATTAAAATCTTTGAATATATATTTGACTTAATTAACTTAATGCAGATTATTATATATCTATCTATTCTAATAAAGTAAAATAATTGTAGACACTGTCATGTTTTGGTTAATTCTTATAATATTTTCCATCCAAAACTAATATAGCATAATATATGTAATAAATCAATAATTATTCACTTTCCTTTTACATTATATTTATATAATATCTATATATTTTTATAAATATAAATATTAACATATTATTTTACTATATATTCAAAAATTTGATGAATTCCAAAAATCAACGACAAATTATGTTTCTCAAATGAAAATTTTTTTGGGTTTTTTTTGTGAAACTTAATTTGATTTTATGGGTCAAAAGTTGGTAAATAGATTGTTTGGTACAAATTAACTACATTTTGGTCAAAATTTGTTAGGGTCAGAAATAAAAATTTTGAGTATTTTTAAAAGTTTGAGAATGCAAAATAAATTTATCGTCAATTTGTTATGGGTTCAAAGTGTTGACTTTAAAATGTCAAAGTATGAAATTTTAAACATGATTCGGTTTCAAATTTATTTTTAAGGGCATTTTTTGAAATAATTAAAAGGTTCGGGATTTAGCAAACTGACTATTTTCCCCTCAACTATTAAAATTTAAGAAAACATTGTGAACACTTTCGGCATGCCACCCCAATGCCTATCAATGCTTAACTTTTATCAAATTTGAATATTTTTGTCAACATTAATTTTTCTTTCAATTGATGATCATGAACATTGTTTGGGAAGCATGACATGCTAAGCTATGCTCAACTAAAACAAAATATTTACAAAATTGAATGGGTTAACATGTTGTTTTTTATGTTGTCATTATGACAAAGTCGAGAAGCTCTCTGAAACTTATCAAAATATTTTTCATAGTGTATCTTAGAAAAACATAGTTCTTGAAGAACATCCATTGTTACAATTTAATGTTCTACTTTCTTTTAATGGGTGGTAAATTAGTAAATATAAATAAAAAAATACCATTTTGTGATATAAATAAAATCAATTTATGTACACATTGTATAAATACACGAATAGATGTAATACATTTTTTTCATACACGCTATGTAATTATTTGTTTTACTTATAATTTTATAATTTGAATTATTCCGTAGGTGACAGGGCTCTAAAACTAGTTATATTTATATAATACAATTACAAACTTTGGTGCTGCTAAGTGCCGATTGGGCCACTTGCCGGCACCGTATTGATCGTTGAATTTTGTTTTTTTTTCTTGTTATAGTTCGTACCGTGACAAATATAACGGAAACCGAACAAATTCGCGTAGATTCACTGCATTTTGTTTTAGTTTCGGTACCGTAACCAAATATGATGGAAACCGAATTTACGACTGACGACCACTCAATTGATTACACCTCAAATTTTATATGTTTTTGTTTATTTTTGGTTTTTAGTTCCGGTATCATAATACACTTAACCGAAACCAATTGAATTTGTGTCGACTTATGGCTTCAACGCCCGGGACCGACAACGTTTGGGTTTATCATCACCTGGGTT